>NC_049982.1:4217932-4377252 GCF_000003815.2 Branchiostoma floridae
TTCTTTGATAAGTTTATTGCAAGTTATTGCCCGAGGACTAATGCAAAGCGATAAAAAAATGACATAAAGACAATGGTAAACGGTGTAAACTACTATAGTCTAACTTCTAACGCTAAATTGTATCGTATGGGTTTAACGAAACTGATGATCTTTCGTTATTTTGTCCCGAAGACCAGAAACTCGGAAACATTCACTATCTAGTTTGCGCAGTTATTCAGATTTTACCACTTTTACAAGGCTTGTTTTGGACCGCTCGGCAGTATTTTCCCCACAAGTTCGACGTTCGACTCACAGATAACACTAACACAAAATCAGCTCAGTCGCACGCCGTTCTAACAACAGACAGCACACAGCTCTACAGTACTTTATCGTCCACAGTGGCGACATTAACTAGAAATCTATCAGTCCGTCCATCCATCATGGAAGCCTCGCATAGAGAATCGATTACCGGCGAGTTATCCCACCCAGCATCACTCTCTGTCAGGCCGCTACTTTTATTATCATTAAGGATCCTGCTTCTAGTAAAATAGATTTATAAATATTACAACAAGCGAAAACAAAACACAAACATCTGTCAAGTCGCTACTTTTACCATCATCAAGGCCCCTGCTTCTAGTAAAACAAATTCATAAATATTACAACAAATAAAAGAAAACAGAACACAAACATTCAACATTTGTAAACCATCATACTTTGCCTGAAATGTAGCAGATAAACATGTTCTTTTCACTCAATTTTCAATACATCGTAAGGATTCTATTAGCACGTTGAGTATAATTCTACAATAAGGAAGTTTACTATAATGCGCATCAAAAGAGACCCCCAATTGTACACAATTTTGATCTTTTTTGTCCCTTGCGCAGACCGACAAGACTATATAGTTACATACAACATAGTGCATGTAATCGGTCTACAATAAGGAACTTTATACTATAAGTCACATCCAAAGAGGCCCTGAATTCTCCACCATTTTTCTTATTTTTCGTCCCTTGCACTGACCGACAAGACTATATCGTTGTACACAGTCCATGTAATCGGTGTACATTACACGAGCCCGTTGTCCCCACATCCCCACAATGGCCGTGTGTAAGTGATGAGTCCCATCAGCAGCCCCCCGCCACAGTCCATGTAATCGGTGTACATTACACGAGCCCGTTGTCCCCACATCCCCACAATGGCCGTGTGTAAGTGATGAGTCCCATCAGCAGCCCCCCGCCTCGGTACATCATATTAGCCCTGTGTCCCGGGCGCTCCCCAGACTCTTGTCCGGCCGCAATTCGGTCGTAATGTCGTAATTTACTTGAAGTATCGTAAATCAAATCAGCGTAATTCGATCACTCATCTCAGCTGGGCGGCCATTAGCCGATATTCAGTAGGCACCGGGGGGACCTGAGAATGATCTATGGGTTTGATGGTTCTGTAGTTTCGATCGGTAAAGTATTTACTGATTCCTTCTACCAGTCAAACTCAAAGTATGGACTCTTGCCGTTTGCGTTATGTGATCGCCATAATTTTGTTACCTGGACACGTAGTTTATTGCAGGAAATGCATTGGTTGATTTGACCATGCTTATACATGTATTGTTGTATACGTCTTTGATAAACTTCGGAGTAAGCTAAACGTTTGATAGGTCTCTACAATGCAAAGCAAAGACTATATACACACATCGCTTCAACTGTGATCACTGCAATTTGCTACTAAAATACATAGTCTTTTGTCAACAGTTTTACTTTCAGTTAAAGTCTAAGAGTTTGAAAGATATATTTACCCGGAATTATTAATTTCTGATAGATCATCTTTTTTTATTTATCTTGATTACAATAAACAAAAATCTTACGTTTTAAACAGCATTATTGCTAATCGATAAAGTGTACCAACCTGAAGATATGCTAGTAGTTGTTTTCTGTTAACAATATTGTACTTTGTGTCTTATCGTTGAGAAATATCTGTGTTTCGTAATGCAAAACCTTTGACAGATTAGGGGGGTTGAACCCTGTAAAATAAAACATGTGGCCACATTTGCTAATCGTTATATTTATCACTACTCTGGTACTAAGTCTTTGTCCTACTAAGCTGACATTGGTTGATATGCTAAATTATATCATTCTTTTGATTTAGACCCATATCTACAAATCACAACGGTATAAGATATCGATCAAGTAACGCACTACCGTAAT
This sequence comes from Branchiostoma floridae, assembly GCF_000003815.2. NCBI lineage: Eukaryota > Metazoa > Chordata > Leptocardii > Amphioxiformes > Branchiostomatidae > Branchiostoma > Branchiostoma floridae. Next base: position 4,220,110 of record NC_049982.1, read on the forward strand.
TTCATGGTAATTTTCATTCAGTTTATTCAACTTGAGTCAGTTTAAACTTAAAATGCCAAGTTGAAAATGATGATGCCAAGGGAAATGTGAAGAACGAAAAAAAAAACGAAATCCCAAATGACTCTGTGAAGTCTAGCCGATATTCAATGGGATGTAGAAATTAAATGTCAGAAGTCATGCAGGTGCGCAGGATCTTTATCTATTCAGAACGTTATCTGGTAATGCCGCTCCTTCATACATAAGAACTAGGTCATATAGTTAAAACGGTCTTCTTTCTGTAAAGGTGTTTATGATTTTATGATTTTACAATTCTCCTACTCGCCCGAAGAGGTAAAATCTACCCCGTTTGGGTGGGAGCTTGGAAACACAACTGTTTGTAACTGTGACTGTGCTTTAGTTTAAAGCAACAAAACGTACATTGCATACTTCTATGATCGTATCGAAGTTGGTTAAATCGTGAAAGTTATTTATGTTTTATTGCAGCTAGGAGACTTAACGATCGTAACTTATCAATTGCCACACATATTCAGCAACGTTGCTTAACAGTTGACTCGGTTGAATTTTGATAAATTTTCTGTAGATTTTGTAAATCTGGTGAATACCTCTATTTCGTGCCAGTTTGTCTCTGATAGAACGGACAACATAATTTCTCTCTTCGTTAAGAAGAGTATACCCGAGGTTAGATGGGATGGATGAATAGAATTTTCAACTCACTACAAACACACGTTCATGCAGTCGTCGGCTTTGTGGGGTAGGTGCTCTTTAGCAATACATGAATGAGACCTTATAGTCTTGGATAAAGGCATGATTATTTGGTGAAGAGATGTGTTCGTGGGACTCTAGTTTGGGTTTGCCGTCAGTGCCCTTCCCGATCAACACAAGCCCCTAGGCGACACTAAAGACCCTTTTACCTGTCACGTCCCGTCTCGTCATATCGGTAACTTCCCAACTATCCTGTCATCGCGTCTATATCTGTCGTCTGAATTTGTGTCAATCTTATCTGCAAAACAGACAAATGTGTTCCTGACCCCCCAGCCATGGCCCGGAATACGCCGACAATTATGGAGGAATGTTGGTCGGTCTTTTGTCCGATGTTGTGTCGACAACATAGCCGGCATTTCTGAGCCATGTTACTTACGCTAGAGCGGCCATTTTCAGTATTGTGTATCTGACTATTATTAAAAGCGCAGGTCTTTGTTTCAAGGTGTGAATCCTCGTTAGCTTAATTATGTGCCGCAATTAAATGGTTGTTTATAGTCATAACTCAGTGCCGTTGACAAGCGTTACATTGCAAACCGTACCGACCGTACAAACTCAAACTTGCAAACCGTACATTGCTTCTAGGCACAGTTTAAAACGTTACAACTTCTGAGAGCGGCTTAGGAAAATCCCAGCATAATTCCGGATCTCGAACCCGCCGTTTCTGCGTCCCACTTCAATAGAATGTTTCAATTCTTGCGGGAGATTTCTCCCTTATCAGTTGGCATCGGGCCTGCCGGCCATCTTCCACCCACCAAACAAATAAAAAAAGGGCCATTTAGACTAACCGGTAAGATGATAGCGAGCCGCTGTGCGAGTCGGGAATTAACCATTCAAACCTACCCGTCACCGGGGGACAGTCCGCCGCTATCGGTAACATCGGCACTGGCGGCCATTTTTACACCTGTCAAACACATTAATAGGTCTTTGGTTGAGGCGTTGTTTAGTGTCGACTACAAACGGGGGAAACGTGGCGTAATTAATGTAGCTGTCCCTCAACCGTACGGACACAAAAACCGCCACAATATTGCCTCACCGATGGGAACAATGAGGTACTAGATGTTCACCTTCATTAGCGAACTCGCAGATACACATCATTCGCAAACAGTACACACTCAACGGTAGAAATGTCGTACTGTTTGCGATGATAAACAAGATTCTACATTCTTACACATAAAGGTACCTCATTGCTTAGCTAGCAAGGTAGGGTAGGGTCCATAAACTACTGGTATAAAGATGTATTTAGTTTTCAACTGTAGATATTTGTATTTGTGGCTATTACGTATAGTTAACCACAAACTTACATGCTGTAGTGTTTATAATTCATTATTTCCCTGTTTGTTTCTATCTTGTTCACACTCGAGTCAAGACTTGCTCAGCAATTCTTCTAGTTCTACTCTTGAAATTGTTACATGTTTTCAGAGAGAACAGAGCAAGCTATGTTGATCGTGGCATATAAATATTGGAGAAATCATCGCAAAAAGCGACGAATTAAGTGTGGTTGAAACACTAGTATTATAGCTATAAGAATGCTCGCGTAGATACAGAAATGATAGCTGAATCTGCAAGTTGTGAGGTTCTCAAAATCGTCCAACAATGTAGCTTTGTCTCCTTTGTCATAATCATTAGATATAAACGGGGGTAAAATCAGGAATTGTGTGGCCCATAGGATTATTTGAAGTCCATTTCACACGTATAGAAGGCAGATTTCCATACCATTACACCGGGAGTCTTCTCAAGCCAGCGGCCGTAATAAACACGATCAAACCCCCAACCGTCCCTCTTGTTGTTTACCCTCGCTCTAGTCCTAATCCTCTGGACATGTTTTTGTGGGATAATCGTATTTTTTAGTAGAATGTAGATTATACAACAAAGAGAGAACTGAACTTTATAGACTGATAGAACCACCATGTTTCTCCACTTCGTACATCTGAGTGATGAAGAAAAATTCATATTGCCTATAAATTTAGACAAGTAGGTTAACCTTGATTTAGACAAATCTTTGATTGTAAACCTGTCTGTTTGTGTTACTACATTTTCAGTATCACAAAGAAGCGAGAAGAAGTTGAAGTCGAAGCTGCAAAGTCAAACAACACAAGAATCATATTCGAACTCACTTTAATAGTAGAATATGATTCTTGTGTTGGTTGATATTGCATATATTTCATGTGTCTGTCAACCATCATTTTGTAGCGACCATTTTGTACTTAAACCCAGTGGGTATACATGTACAATAAAGGTCTTCATTCAATTCTGTAATCGCCCCCGGATTAACACCCGAACACCGGCACGTTTCCATACGAAAGAGCTGCGCACCCGTTCCCGCCGATCGGGGCCCACCTCCCTCCTTTCACCGTAACAATGCCGAACCCGCCTCGCCACCGGTACGCAGACAATCCCCTTTGTCTCATGGACCCACCTCGAAGATTTCCCTGCCTTCGTTTGGACATAGGCCGCGTGGGAAACCGTTTAGGACATCTTGGGAACGTAGAGGTTGATCAGAAATTGAGATAATTCTGGGATTTTTTTTAACTCTTAGATATTTACTGCAAGGCATATTGTCGACAAACGACAATGTATTTGAGTAGTAAGTTTCATTGATTTCATTTGAAACGATGTGAGTATATAGTCTTTACTTTGCATTGTTTTACAACATATCAAACGTACAATATCATTTACTAATTTAGTAATACCAAAAGGTAGTACCTACAGTTGAAAGTACTACTAGTAAGCCAAAATTGCGGAAATGTGCAGAACGGTATTCACCAGGGGATGGTTATTGTGCCAATATCATCACCCTAATTTGGTCACAGCAGCCATTTCATTTGTAGCTATAGTTGAAAGATAAATCTTTCATTTGCGCTGTCTTTCCATTCTTGAGTTGAAAAAGGAAATATTATTTTCTAGAAATTAAGATCAAATAACTTTTACATGTATACAGCACGGTGGTTATTTGCAGTGTTAGACTGAAAATTGTAGTCTGTTAAAAGCATGCACTTTAATATGCACAAATATGCCATGGTGTTCGCAAATGGTTTTAATTGTGATTTGATAATATTGCTGGATGCTAACCGAACAAATAAAGTAAAATATATTTGAATGAGGAGTAAAAAATCGCTATATGAAATTTCTGATTGCAATTGGTGTTAATTGCAATTTCATGGTATTGGCAAAATCCAGCAGCTGTGTTATCAATTTTCTTGTATTGTCACAATGAATTCGTATTTTGTTACATCCAACGAAGCACGTTCATCAAAAAGCATCATGTAGCTAAAATTGTCTGTTTTGCTGCTGTTTTTAATGCAAATTTCATAGCCTTTATGTTGTGTCGCATTGTGCAATGTTTGGCGGATATTCTGCACTATCTATTCAAACATTATTTCTGTGCAGTTTAAGTTATTTCTGTTAAGTTTTTGTTAAAACGCAAGCTTAAAGTAATGTTGCATGCGTGATTCCATACCGAACATACCCATGTTACACCACCCACCGGTAGCAATCTGCCCCCAAAGCCAGCTGCTTTTCTGACATGATTGCAAAATTGCCGTAATTATCGGCTCTGTCAGTTAAAACACTTTGAATTTGAAAGGAGACGCTCTGCATTCTTTGTTTTTATGTGCGATATCAGATCAGAGCTAACTTGTTATGCATAGAAATAGAGTAAAAACCTTTTCAAAAACAACACACTATGAAACAAAAACATATCTTTTAAACCAGCAAGACAAAATTGTGATTGCCCAACTTAGAGCTGTCAGAATATATAAATCTACCTTATAGATTCTACTTAACGTTTACCTAGACTTTAAGTGACGGTGAGTTGTACTCTGCAATCGTTCTCAAATCGCAAGAAAATACCGTAAATGTGTTCAGATCTAAACCACAAATGCGTGTTTCCGTGTACTTACATAGAATGATACAAAGGAATTTTGAAGTGACCATAGGTCCTAATTTGGTGTTCTATTGACAATTGGCTCAGGTGAAATCCCCAGTGATCGGTGCTACTACCATAACCCTGGTTCGGAGCTCGATCTCTGCGTGTCCGAGTTAATTATGGGCCATTTCATATGAATGTAACATTGTTATGTCTTAATGTTATTTGTGAAATGGGGTTAACGCCAGCGTTCTAATTCAGTTACCCGGTGTAGGGTGCCCCATGGCAACTTGTCTCCATGGCCCTTAACAGCAACCTAGAAATTAGAGACAAAAACTATAAATGCAACCTTTCAGCATATCAAAATTGAGAGAATCATCAAAGAACTGATATGATTTTGCTGATCTAAAATCTTTATTCAAGCTTGTAAGCAAGTATTAGATTTCATGCCAAGTATGAGCTACGAAGATTGTCGTTCTTGTAAGGTATTGTATATCACACATTTTGAAGTAATGTGATACCACACACTGATTTAGTGATTATGAATAACATACAACCTCACCAGTGTCAATTGATGTTGCCAGATACGCAAAATCTGTCCCAGTGGGGTGCAAACTCGGAGCTTAATTTCGTTTTTATACACAATACCTCGTTACTATAGATGGTAGAGGCATTACTGCATTGTAGCTTTCTTGTCAAAAGCAAAAAAAGAATGTAAAATAGAATGACCTCTATAAGGTTTATGGGCCCATTTCGCATGATATATTCTCTTCTTTAAACGACACAGAAAAGACTGGATACTGAATGGTTCTTTCCTTAGAATCGTGTGCTGAATGGTGCCATCGTCAGTCGTATTGTCATTTCTACTGGCAACTTCTTGCTTGTGTAGCATTTTCCATAATCCAACATTGCACAAACACCGAACATAGACACTGTAAACTACGGACTTGTAAGCTGTTTGAATCTGAAGCTTGCACAGAGTGACTAGGGCATCACATTGATACTTACGCAGTTTGCTCATAGCAAATATGTCTTTACCGTGGTTTTGTCCACACCGTATCAGCGGAGACATCCGTGCCGCTGTCACGGCGCAGGTCGCGTTTCGTACCCGAGTAATTCCTGTGCATTCCCGGTAGTAATGATCGAGAAATTTACGGATTTTGTTGTAGTTTTGCAGTAGTATGCAAGACGAAAAATTTACAACTGCTTCTGATGCTCTAATAGTAGTGTGTATAGTTTACGTATGAAGTCTTTTGAAGGACGGGGGATGATGTATTGCCTAAGTGTGGTCATTTGTCATACTTTGACAATGGGAAAATATCACGTTCTTTTGTTTTAAGTTGACGGCGTCGTAACTTTCTTTGCTGCATCTTAACGACTCAAATTGGCTCTTATATATCAATACATGTACATTTACGACATGAATTGGCTCTTGGGTCAATACTTCTACTAACATTCACTGTTTCTTGTACGTAAAATTGGTCTGACATAAAACAATAACTGCTATGAACAATCAAAACAAACGTGACTCAGTTGGAAAGCCATTTACTTTAGAGTTCATTGCCATGAGTACAGACAGGTTTACACAGTTTGTCGTAGACATCGTTGATGATCTGAAGTCGTCCTGTTTTTGTGCTATCCTTGTAAGAACAGGACGACCCTTCACTCCTATAGAACCGAGTTTTTCGCGAGATGCTCGCACTGGTTGTCCCCTGTGTGTAGGCTTCTCCATGGCAGAGGCAAACTGCTGGAATTAAGTGCCATTACGGGCAATCAGCCCCATTCAGACCCGCTTTTGTGACAGACTTTCTGCGGTAATCTGCGGCCCGGGAAGCCAGGGGACTCACATGCACACCCTCAGCACACTCACAACATAGGCTGGAAACCTACAATTTGTAAAATAACAGATCCATAAACACCAAGGAATATAGCAGGTATCATTGTTGAATGGGATTCTGTACCTGATACACTCAGAGGTAACTACCTCCCTATAACATCGCATCGGTGTCGAAACCTACAATTTATACAAGATCACTCAGATCCCGAAACATCAGAAAAGGTAGCTAACTTGCCTGCTTCGAAAGATTCATGTTGATTTGACACCCTTAAGTATTGTTTTACTAATGTTTAATCTCATTTCTAACACCTACTGCTTCAAAATCTTAGATGGTTCCGTCGTAAAGGAGGAAAATTTGTTCCAAAACAATTAGATTCAGAAAATTTCCCACAAGTTTATTGACATGCAAGTCTAATGTGAGTATGTTGTTATAGAGGTTTTCGAAAATTGAGCTATTCTAAAACTGAACGCAAGAACCACGTTTTGTTGTTACCTAGTTAGTGTCATACTTTAAAAACAAGGTGGTATTCTTGTATCCTCGAATGAAATAAAAAAAAGATATATGCTGAGATGTAGACTGACATCATTGTCCCTGTTCGCGATGGTTTGTATTTAGGGAACACTTAGCATATCTATTTGTATTTATGACGTTCGGTACGGGTACACGGGGAGTTGTTGTGCGCTGGTTAGAGCCGGAATGACAGGGTAGGCAGGCAGTTGTCGGTCTCACAGGAGGAGGGATAATTATACTTCTCCAGTTCCTACCCCCAGAGCGGCGGTATAACCTGGCATGGACACGGCAATCATTGGGCACTTTTGTTACTCGTTTCTGAGGCAGAGATGGACTTAATATATATGATATTACTGTGTCCGTCCTATTCTATTCTATTCTATTCTATTCTATTCTATTCTATTCTATTCTATTCTATTCTATTCTGTTCTATTCTATTCTATTCTATTCTATTCTATTCTATTCTATTCTATTCTATTCTATGTCCTTTGTTTTAGAAATTTGAAACACTCTCAACCTGCAAAAGTATGAAATTCTTACCTTGTCAAACGTAAATATGTATGACTTTATTAAAGAGACGTTACTACACAATCATTGGGGAACTTTTGTTACTCGGTACTGAGGCAAAAATTGACATAATATATGATATGATATCAATGTGTCCATATCTGTTCGATTCTATGTCCTTTGTTTTAAAAATTTGAAAAACTCTCAACCTGCACAAAATATGACATTCTTACCTTATCAAACGTAAATATGTACGACTTTATCAACAAGAAATTACCTTCATGAAGATTTTGTTTGATTTTCAATATCTTGCTATATTCCTACCTTTTCCCTACATTATTTCAGTTTTTTGTAGCATTGACACATACAGGTAAATTTATAAGCAATAGAGGATAGCACCAAACAGCTCTTGAATATTAACAGAAAGACAAAATCCAGTCACATGCATTGGAACAAAATATTACTTACATGTTAATCTGTATACATCTATATTTTTATATCTAACATTATTTTTGTTAATGCCCTTACATTATTACTGTTCTGTTTATGTATCGACAGGCATATTTATAAGTAATAGATGATAGCACCAAACAACGCTTGAATAGAAAGACAAAATCTAGCCGAAATACAACTAATATCTTAATCATTTATACCTTGCATTATTTTTGTCAATACCGTTCTTAAAGTATGTGTTTCTGTTGTATTAATGCACCAAACCTAGTGTACACATAAAGAGAGTTTGCCCATCAGCCTGTACATAGTTTTAGCTTGAATAGACAGAAAAAATGAAGCCGTATGTCAGGGAACAAAAAAAATAGTAATACCTATATGTAAATCTGTATACATATATTTAACCTAACATTATTTGTGTTCATAGCTTGTACTATTACCTTACAATATTTCTGTTGTACTTATATTTTTTTACACAGTGTACGCATTCAGGCAATTGCGTATCAGGCAGTAGTTTTAGCGTGATCACTTCCACACCCTTTATCACACACACCCCGCCGGGCGGACTGAAATGTTGGTATGAAATACAGTAAATGAATGTAATGAAGCGTTTTGCCTTTTAGGCAATCATAATGTGTTTGCATGAAAAGGGCTCTGATTACAATGTCGGGACCCTGCTGACATTTTACTCCCCGTTACGGCGTGCATTAGGGCTCTTAGGTTCGCACACTCACACACACACACGCGCGGGGTAGGCGGGAAAGAAACGTGCGTTTTCACGAGCAAGGCAACAATTACACCTTACAAAACGGTTTACGAAGAATGTGAAAAATGGAATAAATGTAAAAAAATTTGTATTTTCTGTAATGGACAAAATACGCACCTTTTGACGAGCGGAGAAACACTTACACTTTACAAACAATTTACAGCAGATGCATGTTTGTGCCAAAATAATAAAGAAATGATAATAATATGAAGATGATTAAAGACACACGAGATATGATTTCAATCTAATTTGTTGACGAGATGAAAACGTGCTTTTTCAAGAGCAGTAGAACAATTGCACCTTATAAACGGTTTAAACAGTCACATTTATGTGCAAAAACAATAAAGAATTGTACATAGTTTGAAGATAATGACTATAAAAACACAAGAAATACGATTTTAAGCTGACTTGTTACCGGAACGAAAACGTCCATTTTTACGACAAGCAGAGGAACCCTTACACGTTACAAACGGTTTAGAGAAGTCGCATTTGTGCAAAAACAATAGAAATATTGTACGTATTATTATGACAATTACAACAATATAAAGACTAGAGATATGAAAGATGATTTGAAATATTTGCTGACTGCCTATAATTTGCCCTGTTCCTAATGCAGAGTGTTGAGAAACAATTATACACGCCTATTTTGGAGTAGTCAAATTTTGCACTTAAGCAACAAAATTTAATACGATATTACAATGATAATGACTTTCAAAACAAAGCATGGGGAAATGGTGTAGATACCATAATACATAAATGACTGTCGTTCAACGATGATTCTTTCACGAAAAGGAAATTATATATTCTGCCTTCTCTCCCAACAAAAGGCATGTTTTACAGTACTAAATGCTGAACTGCGTTTCCAACAATAGGTAGATTTTACAGTACTAAATTCTGAACTGTGTTTCCAACAATAGGCATTGTTTACAGTACTAGATGTTGAACTGTGTTTCAACAATAGGCAGATTTTACAGTACTAAATGTCGAACTGTGTTTCCAACAATAAGCAGATTTTACAGTACTAAATGTTGAACCGCGTTTCCAACAATAGACACATTTTACAGTACTAAATGCTAAACTGTGTTTCCAACAATATGCATATTTTACAGTACTAAATGCTGAAGTGCGTTTCCAACAATAGGCACATTTTACAGTACTAAATGCTGTAGTGTGTTTTACATAAATTGGCATAGTGGCAACCTGTCAGGGGATTTATCCAGGCGCCTTTGCAATGCCATAAATCTAAAAGCCAGGGAAGCTGGCATTAAGCTTCGCCTGATACAAATGTAACATTAAGCTGCTTCTCATTCTAACCTACACTTTGGAACATTACAGGCTGACTTTTACGTGCCGGTAAAGAATATACGTTAATGTGTAGCAATCTATGTTTCGTGAAAATAACATTTGGATAACGAACGCATTGTGCTTTTTAACCATTTTAGTTGCATTGTCGTAGAAAAAGCATATGATTATAGCCACTAACATTGCTACATCCTACAGATAAGTGATACCAGCGGTATCCGTGACCCTATTTGAGCAAAATCACTCCATTGTAGATGTTTCTCCAAAACATTCCTAGTTGAGAATTTGTTGTTGGCAAGCCTGTTTTTAAGCCTGAATCTGATGACTTTGCTATTACTTCGATACTAGAAATGGCGCTCAGTCCTATATAATATGCCAGGCTTTGTCTTCAAACTACCTGCTGTAGCTTGTGCCATGATCTTCAAACAACAGACAGGTACTGAAAGACAGTATCATATTCATGTAAGAGATAAACAATTCACGAATACACATGATGTTACAGGCATAAATGATATAAACAGAGATGCACATATGCACAGAACTAGAAGACGCTTAAAATCCACTCACTGCTTACCCCCACCCACTGAAAGACAATATCATATTCACTGAAGAGCTAAACGATTTAAGATTAAACATCATGCTTAAAACATAGCAATATAAACAGAAGTGAATATGTAGTATATACAGAATTCGAAGTCGTTGAAATCCACCCAGTGCTTATACCCCCTCCCACACGCATCAGCATAATCTTCGCCGAAAGACGAGTTGATTGAAAGATGAATAAAACGTCACATCAGATTTCTTGTCTGACAAGCGAAGAGTAACGACTCGAGCTGACGAGACCCCAAAGTTACACCCCTAGTACTGAATTTATAGTCGGTAGGATGAAACTATTCCCGCCTCGAGTTTCATGAAGGAAATTACAAACAGTTCCGACTTCGATACACAGGCGGAAATTACAGCTAGCTGTCTATATGTACCTCTCAGCTGAAGATTTGTGGAGTAGAATTGATTTTAAGAAGAATTATGAAGAAGTATCATCTTCGGTATTTTGTAAGGCTTCATCTCAAGATCGGAACAAAGCATGACTAATGAATTGCAGATTAAATATAAGCGTAGATGTTTCTGTTACTAAATTTGTTATTTGTACTGTACAATTATATGCCTTAGAAACGAGATATTTTTGATGTCATCATCTAATAGTAATATCTTTAGAAATTGCCTTGATTTTGATGAATCCCCTTAGTTACGTCTTGTTGATAAAGTCATATTTTTGTTTTATAAGGTTAACGTTACATACATTGCACAGGTTGATAGTATGTCAAATTTTCAAAACAAAGGAAATATACAATAGAATAGACACACAGTGGTATTATATATAATGTCCATTTCTGCCTCAGTACCGAGTAACAAAATGAGATCGGCCACATTTCACCACCGCTGTCTCCTAACTTACGCAAGACACACGTCCCCGAAAACGAAAGAGAAAAAGAAATACAAGCATCCGTGGAATCTTATACAGAAAGTTAATGAAATACAAATGATATTGATGATAATTATGTCATGTATAAGACCCTTGCTTTGGGTGGGAAATGAAAAAAAGTGTTTTTATGTTTCTGTTGACGATATACTGTACAATGGTAATGTCTTACAAACTAGATAAGGCAACATTTCTTCACCGCTGTCTCATAAGGCCCCCTTTCCACTAGACGGTGATCGCGCTGCGCTCTGACTGCGACCTACATAGGATATGTGTAGTCTTCGCTTTTACACTGGGTATATCATACAAAAAGTAAAAGTGTGATTGAGAAGACAAGAAAACGCACAAAGTGTACGAAAATTAGTTTCTTTTCTATACAAGTCGTTAAGGGGAAATGTCAAATTTTAGGTCGTAGAGAGAGCGCAGCGCGAACGCCGTCTAGTGGAAAGGAGGCATTAAAAACGAGATTCGACAACATTTCACCGCCGCTGTCTCCTAACTCAGGCAAGATTCACGTCGCCGTGTTCCCGAATTGATGGCACTGTACGTCTTCCTCTGCTGACGTCAAACGATGTCGTCTTCCTTATGTTGGAAAATAAATTTCCTTTGTTTTATTGATCGCGTGTTAATCACCTCGCGGAACAACCTTAACAACCTGGCACTGAGAGAAATATGGCGGCCCAGGAACTAGATTTTCTATTTACGAAACCAGAATGACATACCTGCACTCCTGCGGAAAAGACTGAAAATATTAGATAAACATAAAGGTAAACGAATACCTTCATTGCACATTGTTTGCCACAATGGGCTAAGCACAAGTCACAACACAACAGGACATGTTGAAGAAATACATTTAACAGAGGCAAGATAAAAGTATCGTTAGATAAATATTGTAACGTTAGTTTAGATAGAACAGAGGACGAATGTCATTTTGTATTAGAATGTAGATTGTATAGCGAAGAGGGAAATGAATTGTTGTCCAAAATATATATCATACAAGTTCTGTAGAAAAATCGCATTCCTAATGCAACTAGAACATGCTCGTACGTCGTTAACGCTTTAATCTATGCGTCCCTGCCGTACTTTCCTTTGTTTTTGATAATGTCATAAACGTATCAGTCACCGAATGACACATTTCTTGATTACTTATTGTTGTTCCACACTCACTGATCCACCTGCAAAAACAGTACATACGAATGAAATAATATGAAATGACTACACTATTTATTCCTCAGATACAAATGCTGCGAGTTGTGAACCCATCTCTTGTCAAATAAAAGAAAAACATATAAATGGCTACATACAGATGTTACTAAGGCCCCCTTTCCACTAGACGGCGATCGCGCTGCGCTCTCACTGCGACCTAAATAGGATATGTGTAATCTTCACTTTCACACTTGGTATATCATACAAAACGTAAAAGTGTGACTGAGAAGACAACAAAACACACAAGGTGTAAAAAGATTCGTTTCTTTTCTATAGAATTCGTTGAAGGATCTGTCAAATTTTAGGTCGCAGAGAGAGCGCGGCGAGAGCGCCGTCCTAGTGGAAAGGGGGTATAACGTATTACAAGTGAGGATGATACATATCAAAAACAAAATGAAGAAGACAAGAGTCATGAAAAAATGTAAAGAAAGATGCAAAAGACAGGTTTTCAGACAGACTACACATGTAAAATGGCTACACACCAGAGGTAAATTATACTTATAAGTGAAGATGATCTTTCCGTAAAACAATTCCGTCCATTGTTGGTTTCAACCTTTGTCATTTCGGAGTCTTAACTGTGGGTACACAGGAAACGTCTTTGCTCCACTGTGTGCAGTATGACTGCCTCCTCTTCCATCCATCCATACACACCACAGTACCGCCGTTGTTTTCCTGTTATGTGTGTCAAATTTATCAGCAAACAGCCCAGCCCACGGTCGGCCGGGCGCGGCCATTACGTTCGGGTCATCGATAATGAATTGCACCTCGGCGCAGCGGCAACTCCGGCGCCTATTCCCCGGGGCTGGCGAATATTCGTTATTTTTCAGCCGCGGAAAGAGTCATTTTCCGTCTCCCCCCGCGTGTATGTGAATGTACATAGATGCGTAATGATCTATGTTCTCGCCGTATTGTGAATTCGCCCTGGACAGCGTCCGTCCGTCAAGATTTGGGCACCTGACGTTCTGCTTTATAAGGAACAGAAAAGGGCCGAACGTAATAGATAGGTAGGACCACCTCAACCTCAGGGCTGTAATAGCCAGCGATAATGTGTGGGTATGTTTCTGCACTGTCAGACATTGCCGAGGCTGGAAACAAAAATGAACATTTCTCTCTTCGTATAAAATATTAACAAGGATAAAACGATTGTGTTAGATTCCGTAATATTTCAATTGTTCTCTACTATTCTGTAAGTCGTATGATTGCAAGTTTAAAAATAATTAGGCCTCTTTTAAAACCGAAATGTACGCAAAGAATAGTTCATTTCACTATGGCGAAATGTAAAAATGGTACATTGGACTACTAAAGGATGCAAGAGATGAAGTTCTTTTGGAAAACTATGATCACTGCCCCTGGCGTGATTGGGAGAGACTCACACTGTTTGAGGAAACCTTCGTAATCTAAACCTTTATTCCAATCCAAGCATACTTTTATAGATATACTCTTGTATATCTCTTTATACCGGTTAGCCCAAACTGTCCCTGTATTGTCTAGCTGATGTCTTGGCGATGCAGGATTGTTTCTGCGACAGTACAGTACCACCAGCATGTATGGCAGACGGCCGCTTCATCTGCCGTGTCCGCTCACCCTAACTACCCAATCAAAAACACACCGGTCCTCACCTGCATCACAATGCACACATTAGGTACGGATACATCACAGATGGAGGAGTATGGGGAAGGGAAGATGCTTCCTCTTCTGGGGAAACACAAATCGGATTTTATTGACGGAAAATGTCTCTGTTGTCGTTAGAACGGGAAACGAAATTTGCCATCGTATCCCCTTCTTGTAGTATTCGGAATCATTCCTTGATGTAGTGGTGTTTATGATAGCATTTTAGCGCACCGGGGAAAGTGTGAAGTGTATTAAGGGATATTCAGGAATTGTTTATGTGTGTGGATGGGCCAAATTAGTTGCCGTTGTTCGCTTTCTTCTCTGGCTGTCCCCGAGAGCCGACGGTTGAAACACCAGTCGTATTGGTGCGGAGGGAACAGGGCGTGATGCACCGTACGTTCTGTAAGCAAAGTGTCACCGTGAAAATTCACATTAAAGGCAAAATTACCAGCACATTCCAGTCGTGCTTAACAAAATTGGGACGAAATAAGAATACGCAGAAATTTTGTTCACTTAAATGTGTTGAATGTGGCGCTGTGTTTGTTTGAAATACCTCTTGGTTACAAGCATGCCACGCGAATTCTTGCCTCATCGGATGTTTTGTGTTCAATGACATCAAACATTTGCGGTTAGATACACAATAGTGGCAATTATGTCTGATTAAAATATCTGTATTGAAACATGTGTCCCTAAGTGTATATACCAACATCCGGAAGATCAGTATGTACCACTTAAAAAAATGAAAGGTTGAGGTTGCCTACTATGTATTTCTTGGACGCACGATTACAATTTATAAATTTACTTCTTGAGCAAAGATGCACGGGATTCAACCTTTGCAATCTAGTCCGAGGTTTTTGCAATGATATGTGACAAATCGTCAGATCCTAGTGATTACCACGATATGATTTGATATCTATCGATATCGTATCTCATTTATGTACCCGACATCCATTCTGAAGTCTTAACAAACGATTGACAGAACGGAGTGATTCCAAGACTTTATCGACAAATCGGAACTTATTGGAGCTCTCCCTGTGATGACTCTACCTCTCAGCTCAAGCTCAGAAAAGCTCGCGTTTTGTCGTGAATTATCGAACGTCTCAGAAAGAAGAACTCTTCCCGTCTTATTACTTCGTCTCACAGGATGGGACAGTGTCGCCTCGCTAATATACATGTAGATGAAGAGTTGGCTCGACTTCAAAAGCAGGAAGAAAGCCATTTGTAGGAGAGGCCCCGAGGAGATGATTAAGTAGCGGTGGGTGTCCTTTGCTGGATGATTGGTTGGTAAGCGGAGTGTCGCCCGGAGTGGTGTGGTGTCCTCTTCAGCAGGTTCACACCGACTCTCACGCGCAGCTGGCGGCGTGCGGGGGTTTGTTTTATCATAACTACGCAAATACCAGCTCTGTACTTCAACTCTGAAGACTGTTGGTTTGTTTGAATGAATCCTACACAGGTGGTGAAAACCGTGCAGGTGCTACAGAAACATGTTTACTTTGTGTAAGAGTCAATTTTGACCATGGCGTTTGTTTTATCATAACTACGCAAATATCAGCTCAGTTCTTCAACTCTGAAGACTGTTGGTTTGTTCGAATGAAACCCGCACAGGTGGTGAAAACGCTGCAGGTGCTACAGAAACATGTTTACATTGTGTGAGAGTCAATTTTGACCATGGGCTTTGTTTTATCATAACTACGCAAACAGCAGCTCAGTTCTTCAACTCTGGACTCTGTTGGTTTGTTCGAATGGAAGCCGCACAAGTTGTGAATACCGTGTAGGTGCTACAGAAGATTTTTACTTTGTGTACGAGTCAATTTTGACCATGGGGTTTGTTTTGTCATAACTGCACAAACACAAAACGATAACCAGCTCCCTCCTTCAACTCTGGGTCTGTTGGTTTGTTAAAATGAAACCTCACATGTGGTACAAACGGTGCAGGTGCTACAGAAACATGTTTGCTTTGTGTAAGAGTCAATTTTGTTCCCGGAAAGCATCCTTGTTGAAGTGGCACGCTCGCACATCTTGTTTGTTTGTCCCTCTTTTCCCAAATCAAAATTGTCACGAAACGAAAATTGCCCGCTATGATGCCCTGTAATTTCAATATGGGGAACCCTCGAGCCATATTGTAAAATGAGTTAATATAGGTCATAAATTGTCCTAAAACGTGTACACATAAAAGTCTGAGTGGAATGGTTTAGCACATGACACACTTTTGCAGCCGTGTTGCTGTATATGTTAGCTTTTATTTTTTCCAACCTTGTCATGAATCAGCTTAAGTTAAGTATTATTTTTGAAAATGTTGTGTACATCTTTTGTTGTATATTCACATTTTAAAATGATTATAATATTCATACCTACCTCGTAAGCGTGCACGCACAAAGAAGAAGAGAGATATTATGCGGAGGATGGTATATTCAGCTGTCACTCTGGTACACACATCTGACTTTCTAAAAATATGTAGTAAATATCTATCTTAAATGAAAAAAAATGGAACTGTATGTTGACGATGTATGGCATGCACATCATTTGGTAGAAGTACATATTCTTGGCAGAAGAGTATCGAAATTCCCTGCAGAAGAGTATCAAAATTCTTGGAGGAGTCTGTCTTTTCTTAAGCATCTGTGGGCTATACTTAAATGTCTAAAATCACGTTTTGATTAAGTGAATATGTCTTGGTTCACTCTCATAAACAGACTAAAAAGAAGTGAGTGTATATTATCTGAGTTTCTTTGTTGGTTATGTTGAAAATGTTTCATTTCTAGCCACTATCTTTATCTTCGTGCCGATCTCCTGTCTTCAACGTGAATCGGTCGTTCTCGGTAAAACAAATTAAACGCGGACTTAGTTATATTACCGTGGAACATCTTGGAAGCTGAATAGGGCTGACCCAAATATTTTGGTTGCAATGTTGCCGTCCAGATTTTCATTGATGGCATATAATTCACACGTAAAATTCTATGTTTTCCCGGACAGAAAGGAAATATTTGCACATCTCGGTTTGGCGACAGTTTCAGAAGACATGCGAGCGTTTCTGTGTGTATAACTATTGATTGATCAGACGACCTCTCCCCGCCCTAACAACGATAATCTGGTCATTATGACTATAGGACATGTTTAAGTGGTTTGGTGAGCCCAGTCTTCCGAAGGAGCACGGACCGCGGCTGGGGGAAGGGTATTGTTCAGGGTCTGGTACGGCAGCGTTCTACTGGTTCAGGATATGCTTCTTTCTCTTTGAAGGCATGAATCTGGTCGTTTTAGCTGTGACATATGCAGCAATTACATGCATAGAAAACGTTTGTTTTCGCACTTAAAAATAAATAACCAACAATCACATAACATCTGAGAGAGGTTGTTTATTCTTGTGACTGCAGTATGATAGAAGAAGTAATGGGATATAAACAATGGCAAGAACGAAAAGAAATAAATACTAAACTGGTATAGTTTATGCTTACCATATGCATGATTTATGAATTAAACCTTTGCGGAATGACTAGCAAACTTTGAGTCAGGAAGCCAGGCAATTAAATGCACTTCTATCAACGTTTAATTTTATATTTCTCTGATTTGCTATCCGCACCATACATCATTTTAACTGTAGTTTAATTAGTCATATAAACGTATGCTAATTAATTAAAGCAAACTATTAATTATTCAGTAGCATTTAATGGCAACAAATCAGCAACTTTTTAACCATTCAGCAATGATATCACGTTTGCACAGCAATAATGCCATTCTTGTTGTTCTGTTGCAAATAATTTCAAACTTCAAGCCTGACGTCGACCTCCGAAAGTCCCCCCTAAACAGAAAGCGACAAGTTTTCCACCATGTCTTGTTCACAACAAGACGCTCTTAATTAGACGAAGGACCCCTTCACAGCCCCTGGTGACACCCTACCCTTCCATCAACACAAGGGCCCTTCCTACTCCACAAAACCGCTTTGAAAAATCGCCCATCAAAGTCGACAGCCACTGTGTGATCCGCCCCGCTGCAAGTCACCGGTCCGTAATTTCAGGGCGTCTCGCCAAGTGCTGAACTACAACTACCACGTCCACGGTGCTGAATGGCCCTCCATTCCCCGTTATTGTGCCGCTAGAAACGGTCCAATTTTCGTCGCCGAGGCGGTATCAAAGCCGGCGCGGCGGCTGTAAAAAGGGAAATGTAGTAGAATGTAGTGCCGGGATTGCCGACAACATGGCCACTTCAGAACGGATGACGGACGCGGGTTTGATCTCTGAATGGCCGGCTTGGTGTCGTTTGTGAGAATTGACGAGTCTGAAACGGAGATGTCTCCTATTCAGTGTTGTCAAGGGTGTCGCTTTGAACAAAGTTTTTGATATATCACAGGCAAGAATTCGGTGTCCTGTTTTGTGACTCGCTAAGCTTGGGGAACATGAGTAACATTTAGTGAATAATAACAGTGTCAAGTTCAGCCAAAAGCGTCTAATTATATACCAGCACGACGGTATGGCATCGTATTCTGGATTCATGTGCTTGGAACGTAAATATCTTTCTCAACTTTGCCACCAGCGTTACTAGTGCCTATTCTGAGCGTTTGAAACTCTTCAAATGTGAACTTTGGCGAACTCTTGTACAAGATGAGTTGGTGTCTTAAGGTTTGCTGAGGAAGGAAACTTTGATGTGAACACGGCGGTATCCCGTCTCCTCGTGAATGGATGCCCCGGTTTCCATCGTTGATGCCGCCATATTTATAACGGTATTTCCTCGGTGGCTTCGGGTTCCAGGTTGGCTTGATAGACTAGGCTAGGATTAGTTATTAACAGGCTCCGCTCCGGCACGTAGTCAGGTTCTGTCAGGTGAACAATATCCGCTCTCACAGCAGGGTACTGCCTCGGATCCTCTGCCAAATCTGTCCGTATCTTGACAAATTGGAACAACTTTTGCACTTTTGCTTTGAAGCTGGCGCCGTATTTGTTACAGTCCATTCTGTATCATGTGTCCAAAGAAAGAAAGAAAGAAAGAAAGAAAATTTTTCAATGCCTTCAGAAACTTTTAAAATGAAAGGTACATGTAGTATGTCAGATGCCCAAGAAGAAAACAGTGCCTTAAAACTCGATAACATTAGTAAGGGGAGGATGTAGCTATGTTACAACCTATAGCTGTCAATTACAACGCCATGTGTAGAAATGTTCATGTAAACTTCGCCCTGAGGGTGCCATGGCACTGAATTTGGCTTTGGGACAGTGTAAAATATGTTTGGACTGCCTCATCCAAGCATGAACGCGAGTTGGCGGTTCTGTTTACGCTTCAGGTACGCTTTGCCATCACCTTTCGTCTTGAGACAGTGTGAAACGAGACCGGACTGTTCGCATGTTGGCAGGTAGACAGTCCCGTCCACGGTAAAGGCGCGCCGTAGCATTGCAGTTAGGGATGGGCTATATATCCTCCGCGGATCTAGCTTCAACCAGGCCTTACTAGGGGGTACGGGGATTGTAGAAGTCGGCAAAAAATCAGAACATTTGCCAGGGCAGCGCGTCCGCCCAATTCCTGTGGTAGCAACACTCCCCTGGCAAATTATTCTCTCTACATTAGACAGTATAATACGTCCGTTTGGTAATACCCCTGTCACATTGCGCGAAAGTCGATCGGACGACGAGTCTGCGGCAGTCGCCCGAGCCTCGCTTATGATAGTACTAGTAACTTTTTTGCACAACAATTGTACAAGGTACAAAGTATGACTTATATGTGACAGGGACGGCTTTCAGGTGAAAAATACTCGCAACCCTCTGTCGATCTTAAATATGGCCATCCTTCCATCGATACGCTCGAAGATCGTGGATATTTAGTCTGTGTAACACAAACTCCGCTGTCCAGGGCTGTAACTGGCCCCTCCCCGGGGGCCGGTGGATGTTTGGCGGGCTGCTATAAGCGAGATTTAATCAGGCTAGTTGATATTGTGACAAGGTATTAAGGCTACGTGGATCTGAGGCCGGTTTTTTTATGTATGAGCTCCGCAGAGCCGGGAGTTTTTGATGAACGATCTCTGCGGAGCGTTCTGCTGTTCGGGGGAGACGTGTGACCAAACGGTTCGGAAGTTGTCGTCACGATTCAGGCGTGATGAATGCGTGTGACGCGCCCGGGACTGCGGCGTGCCAGCATACATAGGACTCGAAATACAATGGAAGCCGCTTAATTGCACACCCCATTTGCCAGTTTATTTCGTGCAATTATCCGAATGGTGCAACAAAGCGAAGTTATTAAGCTGAACCGCGCCACCATGCGATTTGGGGATTTCGTGCAATTAACAGAAGTCTTCGATTATCCGGTGTGCAATTAACTGGCTTCTACTGTACTTTTTCCTGCATACCTGCACCGGTGCAAGTAACATTGAAAATTACCTGCACCAGACAAATCTTACCTGCACCACTGTGAATTTAGGAAGTATGGATCATACTAAAATTGTTCAGGAACCATTGCTATTTTTTTCTTTTATACTTTATAGGTGGTAACGTTCAGCTGATAACAATCCACATACACCTACACATCATATGCCATTTATGTATAAAACCAGTACATGGACCAGTGCAGGTTAGATGCAGGTAGGTAGACACCAAAACACCTGCCCAGCTCCAATTTTACCTGCACTAACCTGCATATGCAGGTGGTATTTCGAGCCCTAATTACTGTACATAGGATTTTTTAGGACTGGGGACTGGCGAATTGTGGGGACGTGCTAGTCTTCAGGTAGATCCTACTGTGCCATAAGATAGTATCAAAACTGGCCAAAGAGTATAGCCGGGCAAAGGTAGTCAGATGGGCACATACACACCCCTAGGCCGGGGTCACTCCTCTGCCAGCTTTTGATACTATCATATGGTACCGTAGGATCTGCTTGGAGGTTAAGGGCGAGCTGCCTGGGGTACGTACACCCCAGTCCACTGGGGTTGCGGCTGCCCTAGGACTATACATAGCAACTAAAGATTTATTCTTCACCGTGATTAGTTATTTCATGTAATGCGCAGTTTTAGGTCTTGTAGTATATGCATGAAGAAATAGTGGTTGCATCTGCAGGTTGAGATTGTCAACCCCCCCCCCCCCCGTTCAGTTCAGTTCAGTTCATCCTCATTAGTCAGAAAAAAATACACGCGTCACCGTTTTATACGTCACGGTATGATGAACTGCAACACAGAGACAACCTATTTTCAAATCTCTTCATTCGTGATCCTGAAGAAATCCGTCAGAATCGGTTAGTCTGCCGGATGAATGTCTTGATGCGGTCCCGTTTTTATTTCCCACCCGCGGTCCGTCTTACCAACAGTCCTCTTGGCGCCCGTCAAACTCCGTCTAAACTGCCAAGATAACCCCTCGCGCTTCAGAGCGACAGAAAGGGTCCAGTCTTGCAGCTAAAGCCGCTCCCCAGCCGAATATGGAGCTTATTAGCTTACTTAGTCCGGCCGGACAGCGGCTGGAGGGTCCGGAATCTCCGCCAATGTCCCCGACAGTAAAACTGTCGCGCAGTGCCGGCGGGGGCATGGATCACGGAAAACCCCGGTCTCGCCGTCTTTAAGTCCTGACGGATGGATCTTCCTCTGTCTTCGAGGCAGGCTTTCTCCTCTCCGCTTCCCGTCAAAAGCGCCGGGCAGGAATAATTTTCCGCCAGGGAACCGGCGATGACCTTTCAGAGCCCGCCGGCGGTGCGAGGCGCCTGCTTAAGCCGGCCTCAACCACGGGAGATAATTGAAAAAAAAGAGACATATTTTTGTACATTACTATGGTGATATTATATGCTGTGCTATGTGCCATAAGAGATAATTGAAAAAGACATATTTTTGTATATTACTATTTAGATATTATATACCTCAACCATAGGAGATGTTTTAAAAAATGACAATTTTTTTGTACATTACTATGGTGATATTACATACTATGATGTTCCATCAGAGATAATTGAAAAAAAAAGACATATTTTTTATATCACTATGGTGATGTTATATGCCTCAACTACAATGGATAATTAAAAGAAAGAGACATATTTTGGTACATTACTATGATGATATTCTATGCTGTTCTATGTGCCAGAAGAGATAATAGAAAAAAAGACAGATTTTTGTCTATTTTTTCTGAAAAAACAAAACACATCTTGGTACTATGTAGATATTATATACTATTCTATATCGATTCGTCCATCTAAAAAAACGTCTGCAGTGATCAGACCATATTACGATATTTGGAAGCTAATCATGATCGATGCTTTTATGTGAATATTATTTACCGGTTTTGTTTCCTTGTCCGTAAATATACTTGTACGAGGCGTGGTCATTAAGATAACAGCCATAACATCAAATGCACGTAGATGATTATGTGGCACCTAAAAATCGAACAACGCGACACGTACAGTCATGCCTTCAAATACCAGAGTTACCAACCTAGGATTGATGTGTTCAAAAATTCGTACTTTCCCAGAACTATCGTAGATTGGAATTTGTTATCACCAAGCACAGTAGGGGCATCTTCTCTAGATAGTTTTAAAGAACGCTTGCAGATAGATGTGCAAAAGTTAGCTGTGACGGATCGTTCAGTGTAATATAACCAGCTGCTGCCGCGCCGCGTGCCTGCGAAGCTGGTGTGTTACGCCGAATGGCGGTTATACCGGCTATATAGATACAGATACAGAACAGTCATAACATGAAACGCACACAGATGATTATGTGGCACCTAAAAATCGAACAACGCGACACGTACGAATGTGCTGATAAGGACTTGAGTAGATAGCAGGAAATTTTGACGAATACTGCAGAGAGGATTAGGGTTGCTAATTGGTTTGGAAACCTCATCAGAAAGTCAATGAAATGTAGAGAACAAAGGATTTTGCAGACCATGAGCGCAAGTGGCTAAATGTGGGAAGGAAGGGAAAGAAAAGACAGAAAGAAGGAAAGAGAAAGAAAGAAATGACTTTTAGTGTTTGATGTGTGACGTCACAGACACCGTATGAAGAAGCGAAGAGTCGAACTTCTATTACGAAGTTTCATGTTTGAATGTCTACGTTACATGACTGTGATTATATAGATAACCCGGTATCATCCAACATGGCGGGCAGTACCTACGTCACAGTTACGTCAGTGCAAAACACCATATTAGGGTGAGTGTACATGTAGCTCACAGCATTAACGTTCATAGATACATTACGGCATCTAATATTGATATCCAAGCAGATCCTACGGTAGCATGATATAGTATCAAAAGCTGACAGAGGAGTGAAGATGGCCTAGGAGTGTGTATGCTACGTCTGACTCCCTTTGGCCGACTATGCTCCTTGGCCAGCTTTGATACTATCTTAAAGCACTGCTTGGAGATTATCTAACTATTCCCGAGGCAACTTCAACAAGTCCACTATGCTAGGAAGTGAGCGTGCCTGCAACTTTGGTACATGAATAAGAACTTCAAGAATTAAATGGAAGAAATGCCCCCAAGGTCCTCACCATGAGTATAATAAGCAATAGACGACGCGGCGCCATGTCCTAACTTGTTCAGTCCTTTCTAGATAATCTCCAGGCAGATTTACCAGTGGCATAAGATAATATCAAAGCTGGCTTAGGAGTATAGCTGGCCAAAGGGGGTCACCAGCCACTGTCTAGATCCTCTGGTCCAATAGCAGGATTGCCAATCACTCCAACGTGTGCGCTACTTTGCCAATATCTTTAGTCATTTATTGGTTATAGATAAATTGACTAAACGTGTTCTTTTCTAAAACATATTAGCCATTGGCCCTATATAAAAATATTCATGATGAACATGTCATAACGTTTATTGTCCGTCCTAAGTCGCTCACACACATAGCTTAACGCCAAACGCCGTCACTTAGCTTGCACGGTGGCATTAATGCTCGCCTTGTTCATTTTATTGGATCGGGCAAGAAGGAATTTAATTATCGCGGCAGTACATCTGTTCGGCATCGATTTTCAACCGATGTTATTCAACACGTGCGTTATGGCGCGAGTTGTAAGTAACGGCACGGTACGGCCATAGTCGTCGCCACGATTCGTCGTTCGATTTCTAACTTCGGGCATTTGGGAGGACAAAAGTGTACGTCCCCTGCAAAGCGCAACAGGCTGTTTCGGACCCATGTCGTTAGTTGGTTTTGTCACGGCCGGCTTGAAAATGCCATGGCGTCAAAATCGTACGACGATCGCACGACCTTTGTGACCGGGCCATAACGACGTGGCCATAGTCGTCGCAGGTCGTCGTACGATTTAGATGTTATTGAATATTCAGATGACTGTTAGAAAACCAACCCATATGGGCCGTATAAGCTTACGACAATGTGGAAATATCATTTATAATCAAAGCAATGAAAACTATGAACTTTGGTGAAGATATGATTGGATGGGTGAAGCTTCTATATAATAACATAAAAAGTTGCGTGGTTAACAATGGGTACAGTTCCCCATGGTTCAATGTACAGAGAGGGGTGAGACAGGGCGACCCCCTATCTTCCACTCTATTCATTATCGGGCTAGAAGTACTTGCATGCAAAATCAGATCTGACTCTAATATTCGAGGACTAGAGGTTTATGGCAAAACTCATAAAATATCCATGTACGCAGATGATATGACTTCCCTTCTAGCAGATGTGGACTCTGCAGGCAGACTTCTAGATACTTTACACTTGTTTAAAAGATGTAGTGGATTAGAACTAAACCCTAAGAAAACTGATGCTCTGTGGGTGGGTCCTAACAAAAATAGAGAAGACAAACCACTACCAACACGCTGGCCCTGCACACCCATAAAAGCCCTAGGCACGCACTTTGGACACAATAAAGATATATGTTACAATAAGGATTTTGACAACAACTTTACAAAGATGAAAAAACTTTGCAATGTATGGAAAAGTAGAAATCTTACCATTATAGGCAGAATTTTAATTATCAAGACACTAGGTATCTCCAAGCTTGTTTATAATTGTTCAGTTTTACATGCACCACCAACCTTTATAAAACAAGTAAATGATTATATATTTCAATATGTGTGGCAAAACAAACCTCCCAGGGTTAAAATGAAAACTCTGATTGGAAAAATACCCCAAGGAGGACTAAAGATGGTAAATTTTGTCACCAAGAATAAAGCTATAAAGGCAACATGGGTAAGAAGGCTTATTACAGATCCACTAAGGGAAAAAGAAAATCTCTTCTCAAAATGGGGAGGTTTCTTATTATTCAAATGTAATTTTTCATGTATACTGCTAGACTTGTCCAACCTACCATTGTTCTATAAAGATGTCATATCCTCTTGGGAAGAAGTAATACAGCATGAACCACTCTCACACAGACAGATCTGTTCTCAAATTATATGGAATAATAGATACATTGTAATTGGAACATCATCTGTATACTATAAAACATGGGCTAACGCAGGCATTATATATTTCAATGATTTGTTAAAAAACGATGGAACCTTTTATAGTATAACTGATCTACACAACACATATGGTATAGAAATCAATCCATGTCATGTATTAAAATACAACTCACTCAAAACAGCCATACCACAGAAATGGAAAGAAGTAGTTAAAAAAGATAGAAGAAAATGTTATCCTGAAAACATCATACATTATACAGATAAGATAGACCCTCATACCCTCACATGTAAGCAAATATATGATATCCTGATACAGAAACAATTTGTATCACCAGGTCAAGATAACAACATTATACAAAAAATAGGAAGTGATAACATTGAAAATGCATATACCAATGCCTTTGTTGTAACAAAAGACACAAAATTACAATGTTTTCAGTATAAGATTCTACACCGGTATCTTGCGACAAACAACTGGCTACAAAAAGTTAACATCAAACAAAGCAACAAATGTAATAATTGTAATGAAGACCACACTATTGAGCACCTTTTTGTATATTGTCATGAAGTTGTACTTTTCTGGAAACACTTTTGTACATGGTGGAAAATCAAAACACAGCAAGATCTGAACATAGATGAGAACTTGATTATATATGAAATATCTGAAACATATAGAGACAACAAGCTTTTACATTGTATCCTTATTGCCAAATATGTAATTTACACCTGTTTTTTGAAAGATTTGAAACCAAACTTGAAATACTTTAAAGCTAAAATTGCCAACATGCCAATGATAGATATCCCTTAGATACACCTGTTAAGTCAATCACAGACCAATGATCAACGCTTGTTATCCCTCTCTCTCTCTCACCCAGTCCTGTTATACCACATGTTAATGTTTTTTTTTATTGTGCTCAAATGATGTATATGTATGAGGTATTGTGTATTATGCTGAAATATTGAATAAAGTTTGATTAAAAAAAAAAAAAAAAAAAAAAAAAAAAAATATGGGCCGTGTGCGGCTTTTGTATCATGAAATATGCTTGGCCGACTTACGAAGTTATGGCTTTGCACAGTCAGCCATAAACTGGACCTAGAAAACATGGCGTTTTTGTAAATGGAAGCTTCTCATCATTCATACTACAAACCAAATGTATCGTACCTCAAGGTAGCTGCCTCGGTCGGCTTCTGTTTTGTATCTTCACAAGCGATCTGCCTACAGTAACTAACCAAATTAGGTTGGTAGTGTTTTTTTAAATTTGAAATAGTACTGGCAAAAGAGGCTATAAGTATCGAACTGTCGACATCTGAGTACTTGCTTTTTTCAGCATAGATAAACCTATCCGTATCTTTATAGAGAAGGTATTTTTCACTTTCGTACAAACAGACCCGAATGCGAAGATGTCCACACGACTCCTCGTCGCACCGTGATAAATCATGTTTGATCTGCAGTCATTATCCGATAGGTCAATACCTGTGCTCTTCAAATGGCGAGTCGCGCTGAACCCGAACGCGCCGTTCGACTTATAAATAGCTTCTTGTAGTCTTATCAAAATCACTGGACTAAGAAATTGCGACTGGAAGTGGATCGCTAAGTCAGCTTCCGGAGGATTCACGGTTTCTTAGACGCCGGGTTGTTAAGGAATGGAGTTATTTAAGGTCAAGTTCATTTATTGTCGTTAGACGGACATAAAACAACAATGATCCGTTTTCTAATGTCACGGACACCAGCGTAGTTCAGATTACTATTACACGATTGTCAATGAAGGTTAGGTATCCAATGAGTAATGAAATGCCCAAGGTAGCAGTTTCTCAAGCCACTGAATATATTTCTCTCGGTAGCTTGGTCAAATGTTGCTTTTTTTAATTACAAACTTTTGTGGTTACTACAGGTGTAGCTGACTGAAAGATACCGGTATATATGCTTTTTGTTGCTTCGGAACGTAAAAATGAAATTTTGTGCCAAGCACTAACGATTCTCTGTTCTTTTTTCTTTGCAGCAGACAGGGGTAGCGACGTCGAAGCGGAGCTGGGACTTACGGGCCCCGAAGAGACCGACGACAGCTTGACGGGGGCCCCGGCGCCTCCCCCCGCAGCGACGCCGGCAGTGGCCCCCGCCCGAGAACCCATGCGGGAAGCGGCGGCAGACTCCAGGGAAAACGTTAGCCTGAACACCCCCAACCCCGCCTCGCCCACCTCCCCGTCCTCGGCACCGCGAGACGAGAAGGAACGCGAGACGGCGCGAGACTCACGTGACACCGTGAGTTCGGGAAACTCGTCTGACAACGAGGCTGGCAGCGCCACGAGTAAAGATGGCGTCAGTGGCGGGAATAACGAAAACACACTCGGGGCCAAGCGTAGAGGCCCCAGAACTACCATTAAGGCAAAACAGTTGGAAACGTTAAAAGCAGCTTTCGCAGCCACACCCAAACCCACAAGGCACATACGAGAACAGTTGGCACAAGAGACGGGGCTGAACATGAGGGTCATACAGGTAAGGGAAACTCTTTTTTATCATATCTCTTCTGTGTTTCACACCAATCTTACACACGAATCCGAAATAAGCCATGAAAAGCTTCCATGGTTTAAGGCTTGGAACAGAAAGTTGGTGGTCGTGGCAGCCGAAGTTGCTCCCGGATTAACTTTATACAACATCGCCTTTAGATTTATGTGCCCCAACACCGTGCAGCAACACTTTCTGGTTTTGCTGTGCTTAGCCGAAAGGAAAAACATGAAAGTATTCGTGCCGCGTGGCTTACGCGGACCTCTACACTTAATGCAGTAGTTAACCCACGGTCCGGTGGGCTCGCAGCGCGGCATGGGGCATTGGGCAACAACTAAGTTGCAGCTTTAGATAAGCAACTCCGGCGCACAGGTTCTTTCCCGGGGCTAAGCTAGCGACACGACATTTGCTGTAGCGCTCTGCCCAGACGGTAAATCAAGCAGGAAACCGTCGTTTGACTCCATTTTCTTCCCCTCGGTGACTAAGTTAAAAAAGAATCACAAATGCGCAAGACAGATTGCGCCGCGGGAGGACTGAGGCGAACTTCAAGGCTTGATCGATGGGCCCATCTTCCGAGCAATATGACGGTAATTTCGGGCCAGTCTTCTGGGACGGGGGGAGCAATTTGGCGGGAGTTGTGCTCTCGGTCGGACCCTTCTTCCCGCGGATCCGGAGGAGACCTACAAGGCTCTGGTTAATAGCTTTTCAAATGGAGATTGATAGTTGGATGGGGAGGGGGGAAACCTGGGCAGACGGTCGGCTCAAGGTAAGTTAACTTTGCGTGTACGCAGTCTGCCGCGGGCTTGTCGGATTGGAATAACAAAACACAAAAGCTCACACTGGGTATGCCGCCATTACCTTTCTGTAAGGTTACTCAAAAGTTAACTGGGCGCAAAGGTCTTGTCTCTTCGCGTCAGTCAAGGTTTAGAATGGGAGATAAATCGCCAAGGTTCTCTTTCCGCATGTAGGAACTTCAAAAAGAACCCCAATTCTTTAGAACGTTCCTTGGAATGAGCGAATCACATTCTATTCTATGAAGACAGGATAAAGTCTTGAAACAAACATTGCAAGACTTTCGGTATATTTTGTTCGTATGGGGAGTTAATAGTTTGGTTTCTGTAAATTCTCTAATATGTCTTCTTTATTTTGTGCCCACTGACAGTCTTGATATGTTTCATTGTTTGATGATTTGATGATTTAAAAGAAGTTGGGACTAAACAGGTGCTACCTGTACGGGCCTTTAATATGGCTGAAGGGATATGGTATAAACTCCTACACGGGGAGTTCTGGTGTTAACTCCTACACCGTGGTGTGAGTGTTAAGAGAGGTCAGCGCATACATACATGCCAACATTATACTGTCCTCAGCATGCTTGTAGGCCGACATAAAGAAGTTATCGCTTACTAATTCCACGGTGGGTAATGGTACTCTTACCTTCGCAGCGGGCGTCGCTTTCAGACCTGGCCCCGCTGTTAGTGCACACACTCGGACATAATAGGTCGTTATCGCTTCGGTTAAAGCCCGGTAAAACTTCGCTCAGGCTCGCAGCATGGGCGCTGGTTTGTTATGATATATCCTGTGCAGTGGACAGAGAGGTGGGAGGGTTGAGACGGGCTGGGTGATTGTTGGAGCGGCGGGGAGTAGTTACAACTTACGTGCAGGGTCGGTGTATAGCGGTACCTGCAGGGCTCTGGTGGACAGATCTTGGTTCAGTTATCTATGCAAAAGAAGAAATGTTTTTAATCTGCATCAGTTTGTTTGATGTTATCAAAAAGATAGAAATTGGTGGGTGACCAAGCTGGCGATTTTAGGTCGTTCGTGGCAAAAGATCAACGTTATCTGCAAACTTTGTCTGTTCGATTCAAGTCGAGTATCTCGTCTTACTTGTTCATCTCTTAACCTGTGTCTTGAAAAAGTTGGCAGCGTCATTACTTTAGCTCTATTTTCTAGCGATTTTTGGCATAACTCTGTTGGAAAGGATTAATAACTAAAGAAGGCACCCGTATTGTGTTACCGAAAGACAAAATACTGCGGTCTCCGCACGGCAGCATGTCTGTGGTGTCAGTCAGAGCAGGGGATGAGAAGTGGTCGGGTATCGCACCGGTGTTCAGTTTCAACACAACAGGTGTCGGCTTGGCGGGACGCCCCCCCCCTCCTACATGGTCACTAGCACACACGTGATCGCAGCTAGATCGTAGCTCAACGCGGTGAGTTTATCATTGCAACAGAAACATGCAACATTGATACAGAATAGCAGGCATTTGTATCCGAGGAACTGGTTTTGTCAAAGAGTCTTGCAGCCACAATAAAGAAAGCCTAAGGTATATGTGTAAATACATATTTCTCGCGGTGGAACTACTTGCTGCAGTATCATTGCTCAGAATCGGTAGCTCACTGAACAAAGAGAACTTCGCCTGTGTACGCCCCAATGGTGGACAGGACAAAAAGTTGGACATGTGGGGGGATGTTGCCTTTTGCCCATTTTATATGTATGTTTACAAAAACGCTGCTGTAAGTGAACATGAGGGCGGAACTATTAACACGTCCCTCGCCTGTGTAAGTTTTTCCCAGCGGTAGTCAAGCTGGTTTACTTTATCAGCTGGCGACCGGCGAAGGTCAAGTGCTCGACATCTTTCGTATCGTCTGGGGGCGAATGTTGTGCTAAGTTTATTTTGATAGCGAGGAAGTGGCGAGGAATGGGAAGCTTTGGCACCTTGTGAGGATTTGCCTCTTTCCCTGTCATAGCTTGTAGGCTGCATGCTGCGCTTGTTTAAGTTTCTCAGGGGCCATTTTAGCTGCTGTAAGGTTTTCTTATGAGTAAAGTCAAACATACACACTGGTTAAAACAACAAAAGACCTACTGAGCTTAACAAGAATGCCATCTGTTTCTTCTGTATGGCTTTAGGAAATGGAAACGACCAAGTCTACCTGTTTATTCTATAACACCAACGGTGCTGCATACACCATACATGTAGCAGTACATTGTGTATGTTTGAAGTCATTTCTCAGTTCATCACATCGGAAGTCCAACCTTTCAATTTGAAGGCACAGCAAGGTTTCAAACGCTATTTGTAAGGGCATGCCGTCTTCTCTATTATATTGTTTTCTGTGACTAGATGTAAAGCCTAGTGTAAAGCCAGTGCGGACAACCGCCTGCAGAAAACCACCTTCAGTCACATTAAAAGACAGTCCCATAGGCCATACATTCTTACATACCCTGTCCTCAGCAACTATTTTCCCTCAGTCCATTGCCTTGCTAATCTTGGTTTTAATGTGTATATATATATATATATATATATATAGAGAGAGAGAGAGAGAGAGAGAGAGAGAGAGAGAGAGATAGCGGACATTGCATTTGGTTAACGATTTCCTGTGTATACTTGGTCTTGTTGGCATAAACAAAATGGCTAATGTCTTTTCAGCCCAAACCTTTGCGTATGATCGTACCGTGTGAAACACTTAACCCCCACCCCGGACTACTCACAGCTGTCGCGTCAACACGTCCCCCCGGCTCCACACAGGCTTTTACGGTTTGTTTTTATAGAGATGTCCGTATCGGGAGGGGTTTTCAACACCGACAATCGTTTGGCTGCGGTGCTAAGCGCCCGTGACACGTTGTGGTGCACTCTTTCTTTCCCAGGGGATTATGGGAAGGGTTTAGCGACTGTTTTATTTAAGCCACATAAGCTTGTTTGTTTTTGTGCACTTTTAGAAAGTGTTCAATTTGTTGAAAAACGTATTATGATCAACAGTGAATCAGTCCTCACCTTTGTAATTGTGTTGTATTTGTGATGTTTCCAGAAACCATAGTTTATGTAACCATAAAATCACTTTGCTGTCATCAGCAAGTGCTCAAATAAGTTTATACGTCTGTAGCAGCATCCTTTTTAAGCCCTTATTCTTGGACTTTACTTGGAACGGATCAGCCCGAAGTGCTTCTCTCTGAGCTTTGGGTCTTTCCTGTGTTGTACAGCGAAAGTCAGGAATAAATAAATTGGCATGGGGCCTAAAACTACATGTAAAACCGTTGCGAAGGCCAAAGACCTTTTCTCCTCAGACGGCGTTAAACTCTCCAAGCAGAGGTTGAGTCGCTTGGAGAGTAGTTAAACTCGGGTCCCCCACTCGTGAAACCGCGCGCTGTGAGGGTCGGAGCTGCTGGAAGAATACTAGTAGTAGTACTCAAGCTACATGGGCACTAATCGTTCCTCCTAAAACGTTGAATTTGGGGGAAAACATTGATGTGGTATAAAACGACTTGCAAGGCCAGAGACCTTCTCTCCTCAGCCGGCGTTAAATCGGGCCGACCACTCGTGAAACCGCTGTGCTCAGCGCGCCTTCGAAGATCAGTGCCGTCCGGAGCTGCTGGAAGTATAAAACAGATTTTAAGTCGGCTCCCCAGACGGACCGACCGGTATCGGGCCGCCTCACCTTTCGCCCGTCTAGCCCCGGCTTGACCTTCGACCCTTCGTTTTGATGTTGCCGCGAGGCGGGAAGCCCCCGATTCGTTCCGCCGTGCCCCGACCCCCTATCGCTTCGGTACACGGAGGGGAGGGCGCCGTTCCGCCAAATCAGGGTGAGGCGGTCTTGACAGGCGGGCTGACCGCGGAGAGCTGGGAACAGGTGGCTGTACTTAACCACAAAAACTCCTCAGACCTCCTGCTCGTAAATCCTTCAATCTTTAAGACAGTGGCGTGTTCTTAAGGAGCACAAAAACTCGCCGGACCTCCCGCTCGTAAATCCTTCTTCTTTAAGACAGTGGCGTGTTCTTAAGACGTCTTCCAAGATTACAAGATTACGGACCAGATTTGCGAATCGTAATGTTCTTAACCCTGGCAGTCCATCAAATGCGTAAGACGATTTAGCGCCAAATTTCACTTGCAGACGTAAGAATCTAAGCAGGCGCGAAAGGAGGAGATTGTCATACAAAAATGATTGTCAGCTGTTTGTATTTTTGTTACTTTCCTTATTAACTTCCAACTTGGACTTTCTCCTCTTTCTCTTCTGGCCCTTTGTTCTATCCCTCCACAGCATTTCTAAAACATAGTCTCCAAGCATACGCGTCAGCTGGATGATAAAAGAGGAGAATTTAGGGATGACAAAAGAGGAGAATTCAGGGATGACAAAAGAGGAGCCAAATAGGGACAAATAAGTTGCCATGGGATCTCAGTCAGTCTTTTGCAGTCTATCCAGCCGGTCGGTCAGTTCACTTCTGGACAATTAACTCCTGCTAGACTTTTATTCCTTACTAAGGCCTCTACTACTATTTGGCCAGGTGGGAGTCTGGTAGAGACCAGCTCAGCCATGCCTCCCCAACACCTGACCCCCTCCATCCGATCACTACGGAAGGGTTCAGGACAACATTATCGTAACCGCAATCCTCTCCTTGCCCTGGCGACCTTAGGGCGTGTCCCGGTGTCCGTCACCTCCTGCCATGGCCTTGAACCTGTAGACTCTCCGTTGTCCGTTTGGCCTAATAAAAAGCCCGACAAAAACGCTTAAAACACGTCAAAACAGCCGGAGCCGATTCTCTGTTCGTAGAGTACACTGCACAAGCCCTCCTCACACCAAAATGTGACTCTCTGTCTTTCTTTGATAGAAGGTGGTCTTTGCCACTATTGTAGAAGCATCATCATCATCATCATTGTAGAAGCACCTCTGACTGGAGTTTGAGAGTCCGCGAATGGCTTACTACATGTAGTCACATGGGAACCACCCTTATGTCATACCGTGTTTGCTACGTCGTTGACTAGCGGATATTTTAGGGCATCCTGACGTTGCAAATGAAATAACTAACTAGAATGGTACCCAAGCTACATGAGCACTAATAGTCTCTTCTAAAAATGTTGAATTCGGATAAAGCAACACCGAAAAAGTGCGAAGCTTTGAACTTTTCTGATCGACATGTTATATGACACAGACTTATACGACACAAAAATAATATTTTGCGATGTTGTTGTACATTTTGTGTTGTGCATGCCTTGCTTCGTAGTAGAGGGGATTCCAAAGTTTCGACGGGATAACTTTTCATAGACAGGAATTTATGGCGGGTGCCTCACCCTGGCTGTCGCAAGGCCTGCCGGGATTCGTCACGGCTAGGCTGTGGAGGGATCGTGTTCCACTGCGGGCATACCCCACATCGCCTTGTTTTCGCGTCTTTAAAATAAGATGCATACACTTGAAGGGGTGAGGTGCCAGAGATGCCCATTATTCGTAGCGACAGGAGACTCAGCTTGGTAGAGAAAAGAAGAGAAGAGAAGAGAAGAGGAGAGGAGAAGAGAGAGAGAGAGAGAGAGAGAGAGAGAGAGAGAGAGAGAGAGAGAGAGAGAGAGAGAGAGAGAGAGAGAGAAGATAAAATGTCTGGAAATTCGGGTCTTCAAATAAGATAAAATATCTGAAATAAGATAAAATATTGATACTTGAAAATGAGTCTGTAAATGTCTGGAAATGTTGGGGGTTGAAATAAGATAAAATGTTTGTAATTTGCTACGTCGTTGGTAGAGGTACACAAAAATAAAAACTTTTCACAACGGACATGGTTTAAAACAGGAAGACGAAGACTAATCGGATAAAAAATTTTTGAGTCTTGGAAGCAAACTGAAGTGAAGTAAGACAGAAATGAAGAACGAGACGGAACCAAAGGAATCTCGAAACATCAAGACGCATTTCCGGAAGGGCACGCACTTCTTGGACACAATAAGGAAGGGACCTTTCAGCGACAGGGACAGATATCAAAGTCGAGGCGTGTCTGTGTTGGCGAACTTTTCCTCCACCGTAACCCAAATGTTGGCATTCCGGTGATGGGAGCGCGGGAAACCGTGTTGGACACAGTCACGGTCCCCGGTCTGACACGGGCGCCCTGCGCCCCGTAGCGCCGTCCCTCCCCCCTCACTACGGTCAGCCGTTGCACAAACAACACGTCGCGCCATTCGTCACGCCCGGCCCGGCCCCCTATCTCCTTTCTCCACGAGCCGGGTGATTGACAGGTACGTTGGACGGCCGATGCTCGTCCAGACATCGTGGCGCGGCGGTGGGTCTGTCCGTCCGTCTTGGCCGGCCTGTCACCCGAAGGGCGGGAAGTCAGGTTCCTCGGGTCAGGTGTCGTCTGCTCCCACGTCAATCAAACTGACGCGAGATCGCTGAACTTAAAAGTTACATCTGCGCTCTCTGTGACCAGCTAGGAACTGTTCCAAGTTCTTAACTGGCTTATTTATAGGGGGTGTTTTTCTGAGAGACTCACTGGTTCATCTGTCTTTACTTTCTCTATTTCATCTGCATACTTACAGTTACATATTCGCTTATTCAGACTCAAGCCTACTCGCTCACACTCATTATCACTTTAGCTTACTCATTTATTCACTCGCTCACTCACTTAAATCTCACAAATACTCACACTGTCACTCACACACAAACACGCGTGCGCACTCTCTCTCTCTCTCTCTCTCTCTCTCTCTCTCTCTCACACACACACACACACACACATACACACACACACACATACACACACACACACACACACACACTCACTCACTCACACATATCCACTCAGGCAATCCCTCACCCACTTCAACTTATTTCATTTTACTGTGATAAAATTTACTTTGTCCAAAAACTCATTTTGGGATGTCAGGGAAAAAAAGGCCCAGAAAAACGACAATTAATTGCTCTCTTCCTCAGCTACTGGAACAAGAAATTGGACTTTTATGACGGACTAGACATTTCCTAACAGAAAATCTTAATGCCTTGTAATGATTCTCCTATCTCTGTTCGCCGCCCGTCGGCATCATTAGTTAGTGTCCTAGCTACCTTATCTCTAAACAGTCTTTCAAAGCCCATTGCACGGAAATAAGGCCTATTTCCGCGAGTCTGGTTTTTTTCTATAATCATAGATAGGAGCCAAAGGCTTCGTTTTATGATCCAGTCCATCTCTGCGACAGTCTCAAACTCGGTTATAAATGAGAGAGTACTGCCTCAGTCGAA
Source organism: Branchiostoma floridae (assembly GCF_000003815.2). Lineage (NCBI taxonomy): Eukaryota > Metazoa > Chordata > Leptocardii > Amphioxiformes > Branchiostomatidae > Branchiostoma > Branchiostoma floridae. The sequence continues at coordinate 4,256,197 of NC_049982.1, forward strand.
GCGGTGAACCGTGTGCGCTGCCACGTGCTCTGTAAAACCAAATTTAGTAACGGTTTTACTGCATCAAGTGTCACTGAGTGTCCGCAGTCATAAGAAAGTTAATTCATATGAGAATTAAGAATGGGTGTGACCCAGAGGAAAATTTCTTCTTTATACATCGTGCCTTGTTCTTCATCGTGCTCCTCCCCATTTTCACTACAACTACTTTTGCACAAATATCTTATTTGCTTCTAGTCGGTGCCCTTTCACTTACTGAATGTTTCGGTTTACATCTGCTTGAAGCCTAGCACCCAGCCCCACATTACGCATGCGCGTGTTGGTCCCCATCCCCCGGTACCCAGGCTCACTCGGCTGAGTGGAAACGTTTAATAACCGTTTTAGGCTACATTAGCGGCGCAGAAACAACACCCGTCCCGTCCGACTACATTAGCGGCGGGGAAACAACACCCGTCCCGTCCGACTACATTAGCGGTGGGTGAGCGGGCGACGGGAGTGTCGGGTGAAAGTATCACAAATTCACCTTTCTCTGCGGGGTAGCCTATTTCCGCTGTTGTCAGAAATATGGTAATTAGGTATATCAATTGGACGGACGTTGGTTTCTAACTTTTATATACAGATGTCTTTTTAAAGATTGAAATTTTTGAACCACCGTCTGTCCACTTGATATCCTTTAATAGCCAAGTTTTATAAACAGCTGATATAGGATATATCAGCGTCATTGACTACTGGCAAATGTATCAGAACAGAGGTCTAGTGATCTTTGCTTTTAATTCAAACCATATCTTATCTCCAATTCTATTCTTTGAGAGTTTCACTGAAACCGACCAAATTTTCTCGGGTCCGAGCTACACCGCCCTTCCTTCATCTATCCGCCCAAGGAAACCCCGATGTGATACCGTTCAGAGACTGGTCTCGCCCGACGTTCTTCAGTCGTCTGACGCACGGCCCAATCCGGAGTGACGTACCGCCCGCGATATTGTATTCAGCGCGCCTAATGTCCCATGAAACGTTTATTAAATGCTTCCTACTTCTGATGTGATAATAGATCACGGAGTTGCGTGGAGGGCGCCTGCAGTATTCACACCGGCGCGAGCTGGGGTGGGGAGGGGCGCGCTCAGGCCATGGGGCAACCCCACCGACAACACACACCGCCGCTAGTGCGTACTAATAGTGTCCTTATACCAATAGTACATGCATACTGACGGGGCTCTGAGCTAGTGCTCTCTCTCGCTCATGCCCCCCCCCTCTCTCTTCCTTTCCTTTCTTTCTCTCTGGCTCTGCCCCCCTCTCTCTCCCTCCCCCTCTTTCTCTGAGTATCTCTTGCCCCCTCTCTCAGGCTCTCTCTCTCTACCTTTCCATCCATCTCAAAGCTGTAACAGGTCGGCCTTTTATTATGTTACACCTGTGTTGCTTATTGTTTTGAAATAACACAATCAATTGAACTTTGTTGTTCCTCCAAATAATGAACGCTTTGTTCTCATACTGGTTTGTATTGTGATAACTTGTGTCACTTACGAACCACAGTACTTAAAACTCTTGTACTCTATAAGTAGATACATTAGTATGATAAAATGCATGGTGTAAAGTCCCTCCTCCCATCGTTGCGGAGATCATGAATGAAGTTATTGATCGCCGCCAGAGTCGCGAGTCGTCGTCGCTCCATTGACATTGTGGCGGGATCCAGACGAATCGTGTGGTACGAACTCGCGCTGTCAACCCCGGCACGATGGATGTAGTGGTGCACGGTTAATGATGGCATCAAGATCTATGCCACAATTTAGACATGTGCGATCACTTATAAGGCCACAGCAAGTAAATTTTGTAAGATTTTTTTTTTCTTCGGAGATTGTCAACATGACGAGAAAGTACCAACATGGGCAAATATGTTGTGTTGTAGGCTAATGATTGTACTTGTAGAAGTGACGCTAGCCAGGTGACCATGACTAGTTATAGAAGTGAAACTAAAAATTTAGATAGTTGTAAAAGTGGCCCCAATATGGAAGCCATGAGTGTAGTTGCCATGTTGATATGTGACACCAGTCTACCAGACTAGAGTCACCTTTACTATACTAGTTCACGTCTTCACTACAGAAATGAATGCCTTGTAGGCTGTGATTCAATGTTTCTTCAATTATTTTTTCTTAACGTTTGTATATTTGGAAAATTTAGCCATCTTGTTTTTTTTTTTACCCATCTTTTTTTTCGCCATATCTCATTACTTTTGCCGTCTGCAGAGGACGTCATCCATAAAATTTACTTGCTGTGGCTTAAGATAGAGAAGGGAGGGAGAAGGTGTCACGGAAACTGCACGGCGACGCGGCCGCAATCCTTAAGTGTGTTTTTAGTGTCACGGACACGAGTAGTTAGCGACGGGGTCTTACGCGAAGCACGGGTGAAAGGAGAAACGTTGGCAGCGAGGGGCACCTTTCCATGCAGTCTCTTAAGATGTTGTAGCTTATGCAAATCAAGACAAACATTTGAGTGGAGGGCTGAGTGCTAATATGAGATGTTGACAAAGTAACAACCCATCTTAGAGGAAGAAAGACCGCGAGGAGTCGCTTAGACGTTAGCTTCTTTTTGAATCCGCCCATACTGAAAAAAAGGTGTAAAATGCACCCACACGGTAAATCGTAATAAACGTAAAAAAGAGACTACATGTAAAGCATTACAAGCAGTCTCTGCACCTGTAGCCGAATTTCAATCACATTGCTGCACTTTCAAACGACAGTGCCGTTATTCCACTCCACGTGTGTCTTTTTTGACACTTGTTTTGTTAGAATTCCGGCCCCACTACAAGGCCCTGTAATTCACATACATGTACGTTTCTAGAGACGCCTGGCCTTACTCCACCACCTTTTTTTGTGGTCGCTGTGATATTCCGGCTTCGTTGTACAGTCGACAAGCCCTACATCTCCAACGACACGTGCCTAGTGCTTCCCTGTGTTTTCTTGTGTTAGAATTCCTGTCCTGCTTCACAGCCCACCATTTAATATACATGTACGTTCTTGAGGCTACTGCCCTTATTCCACCCCGTGTCTGCCCTTCCATTTGAGATTCTGGCTCCGTGCAGCTGACTTGTCCTAAATTCTGAAATACATGTCATGTGCCTTATTGTATTCTACCCATTGCGTGTATTTTGGTTAAATTATAATGCAGGCACATATGCATGCAGTATTCTACGTTACCTTTCTCAGATAAATGTGGTGTTGTTCTCCCTGTGTTCTCCCCAGTCCTTTTCTACAGCCCTACAATCGGACCCATGTACATGTTACATTTCTGGAGATGCCTGCTCTTAGTCCCTTTGAGATTACAGCCTACATGTACACATGTAGAACTTGTGCAGTCGACAAGTCCTACATGTTCAAATACATGTGTCTTGTTCTTCTTCCCATGCGTTTGTTGTGTTAGAATTCCGGTCCTGATACACGTTTCTGGAGATGCCTGTCTTTAATCCCTTGGATATCATAGCCCTGTTGTAGTACAACTTGTATAGTCGACAAGCCCTACATGTTCAAACATATGTACCTTGTTCTTTCTCGTGTCCTGCTGCACAGCAGTACAATCTTTAGTCCCTTTGATATTATTGCCCAGTTGTAGTACAACATGTTCAATCGACAAACCCTGCATGTTCTATGACATGTGCCCTCAGATTCTGCTTGGCTTTGTGTTGAAATTCCGGCCCTGGTGCCGAGGTCACCCCGTGACACGACCGCCGGTGGAAGCCTCGCCTCCATGAGGTCCTGCCTGATCCCGGCCTTCCCGGGATTACGTGCGATAATCCCCGCTGCTGAATAATGCACGGCCGCTTCTGTCGGGACAAGCAGCTCTCTCAGGGCACTCAATGGAGCTGAAGACAGGGGAGATGTACAGAGATGTGTCGTCGGATTGGGAGGGAAGTTCTAAGGATGAACTTTCGACTTGGCGCGCTCTGAAGAAAACTTGTGTAGACTCTGCCCTGGCTCTTACGATGCTTGTGACGAGCTGTAATATGTGTGTTTAGACATGGGATTCCTGCGATTAGTGATCTTATCTTTGTTGTACTGAATGGTTTGATGGCCATTAGCTAGGGCTAAACAACCAGCAAGGGCATTCAAGGTCACGGTTGGTTCGTTAGCCCCCAATTCTACGTTTTCGTATGTTCTTGTACTCTTGTACTCATCCACTCAGTCAGTGTCGCTCGCTCACTCACTCACTCACTCACTCACTCACTCACGCACTCACTCACTCACTCACTCACTCACTCACTCACTCACTCACTCACTCACTCACTCACTCACCCACTCACTCACACACTCACTCACACACTCACTCACTCACTCACTGGCACACACGCACACACACACACACACAACCACACACGCAATCACTCACCCACTTGCACACTTCCTCTCTGGTTGCCGAAACCATGTAACGTTTGGCAAAGCTTCCAGTGTGGCCTTTGTTTAGAAGCAAAATCACCCACCCACTCACTCACTCGCTCACTCCTTTATTTTCTCTTTCATGCAATGCGTTCTCTCTCTCTCTCTCTCTCTCTCTCTCTCTCTCTCTCTCTCCCTCCCTCCCTCTCTCTTCCTCTTTCTTTTTCTCCCTCCTCTTTTTCTCCCTCCCTCTAACCGTCCCAGGTGTGCTCTGTCGTCAGCCTCTCCGCCAATCCCCCACATAAAGCGCCGTTTCGCTGCCATTAGGCGCACAGCGGGGCGGCTGCACAGCCACGGCCACGTAGTGTTTAACGCTCCTTACGTTATGATCCGTTCCGAGAGAAACAGTCGGTCTCAGCCTATGCATTACAGATGAGGAGAGTTGCTCCCATGCGGGGTTCGGCAGTCGGGCCGTGGAATAGGCACTTTCGTCCGCGCCACGTGGGCACCATGCGCAGTCTGTAAAATTCATTTCAACCTGTCTTTTCCTACGATTCAAGAAAGGAAAGAGCTCTTTAAGTTAAAGAGGCCAGTAAATTCCATCCCAATCTTTCCACGCTTATAGACAGAAAGAAAACTACTCTACTCTTAACATCTAACAAAACCCAAACATCACAGATAAGGTGGGATCATTCGTATTCTACTGTCACAGAAAAAGACGTCATACCTAATAGGTAAAAATACAGTTTAGCTTTAGACTTTAAACTACAACATTTACTTACTATGCTGTTTACCGTTGTTAGTCTGCCATTTTTTGGTCACTGGCAATTAAAACCCAGGCAAGAACTTGCAATATACCTATCTTATGTAAAAATATTCACCATGTGATAGACTATTTTAAAAATAGTCGTGGTTTGTTGAACAAAAATGGTAGAGACAGGTTTATAAGATGAATGAGGTACTCCTAGAGGCACAATGTTACTACTTTGGCAAGTGACCAATATTAATTTCTGCTTTGTTTTCATCCACTTATTATCGAGTATTGTGAGTTTCTTGTTCATAATTACCGCTCTTGAAGGCGAAGGGCGAATAGGAACCTTACACTGTCACAAACAACTCCGTGCTGACGCTATTTCTACTATGTTTTACATGTATTTATAACAGAGACATCCGTGCCCAACTTAGCTTAATGAAAAGAACTTTCAAATCCAGATCGTTGCCATAGTCGTTACACATAAAGGTGAAGGAAAAAAAGGAACTGAACACTGTGACAAACAACTCTTCGCTGTCTTTTAGGCATCTGTTCATGACAGTGCATTCGTGCTCGACATAACTAGATAGAAATAACTCTCGTAACCAGCGCGTTGCCTTGGCAATCTCGTACGTCGAAGGCATATTGGGGTACAGTCTTGCAATGGGACAACTCGCCGCGGATGGGAGATGCGATTGGAAGACAAAAATATCTCGGATAAGATTTTGAAAACAAAAACGGATTAATTATATAATCCCATCCACTTAGAATGATTGACGCCTTTTCGTTATCGAACATAGTCAAACCTAGCATGAGCGATATTTAGACTCATAACAGAAGATTTTTGCGGATTAATTTAAATATACAAGACTGTCAAGACTATACTTAGTATGATTCGAGTTTTGACGTTTTTTTATTGTTCCTAGAATCCTATGCGCTGATGTTTCATTACCACTATATCATGTAATCCTTGTCAGCCATGTTCGATTGCTAACTGTGTACCTGTCTTCGAGTCAACATCTTACCCCGTGTTTTGTTAGTGTGATTCAAGTCTTTGCCGTACCGATATGCACGCACACACCTTATAGCTCCTATGGCTATGCACTGTTATCTCACAATTTGCTATATCGTAACGTAATGCCGTTCAATACAAGTGCCCTCCTATAGCACCACTTACAAACATTCACTTGTAGGAAGCATGGTTTGGATTTGCCTTAAGTTTTAACTTTAACAAGTTTACAAGAGTTATAGAGTTAATCCGGATGAAAAATGATGATGACATTTATGTTTGCTACGGGTATCTCCTGGTATCAAAGCTTATCAAATTTACACCAATTTCCTTTCGTTGAGAAACTAGTTCCTGCTAACAACAAACTTGATTTCCCGAAGAAAGAAAAAAAGGTTTATTATCGTTCACAGAAGCCGGTGATATCCATACTGTTTGGATGGCGAGTTCCTCCTTATGAAAACTTTCGTGAAGAAAAAAAAAAGTGTTTCTTTCTTAAATCTTAAACAGAAACTGGTGATATCCAGGCTGTTTGTATTCCTTACAACAAACTTTCCTGAAGAAAAAAAAGAGTGTTATTATCTAGAACAGAAGCCGGCGATATCCAGGCAGTTTGCACGTCTAGCTACTCCTTACAACAAACTTTCCCCAAAAAGAAAAAAAAAAAGAGTGTTAATCTTTTAATTATTATCTAGAACAGGAGCCGGCGATATCCAGGCAGTTTGCACGCCTAGCTACTCCTTACAACAAACTTTCCCCAAAAAGAAAAAAAAAAAAGAGTGTTATTATCTTGAACAGAACGGCGATATCCAGGCAGTTTGCACGTCTAGCTACTCCTTACAACAAACTTTTCCCAAAAAGAAAAAAAAAAAGAGTGTTATTATCTTGAACAGAAGCCGGCGATATCCAGGCAGTTTGCACGCCCCAAACTCCAGCCAAGCGGAACCGCGCCTCGTATCCACCCCGAGCTATTCCCGCCGGCGCTCGCCGCCAGCTCGGAACGCTCATGTTCTATTAAATGCTTCTGGATGTTGGGAGGCCCCAGCGTATGCATTACAAATGACTCTGACGCCTCGCGCCAGCCGAGATCGATATCCCAGTCGCCGGCGGATCGCTCTGGACTCGGACCCCGAGATTACTGATGTAATGGGAATCGATCGTCCTGCCCGGCAACGAAAACGATCTCCCGCCAAAAATAAAAAGTCGTCCGACTTTAGTTGTTTTATCGGTTGGCGGGAGAATTTGTGTCAACTTTTTCTGTCAGGTTATTAAAATTGTGAAGGAATTAAATTTTCTTCAATCTTTCTGTGAGAATTTGCGAATCGATCGTCCTACCTAGCAACGGAAACGATCTCCCGCCAAAAATAAAAAAGTCGTCCGACTTTGGTTGTTTTATCGGCTGGCTGGAGAATTTATGTCAACTTTCTGTCATGTTATTGAAATTGTGAAGGAATGAATTTTTCTTCAATCTTTCTGTGGGAATTTGCGAATCGATCGTCCTGCCTAACAACGGAAACGATCTACCGCCAAAAATAAAAAGTCGTCCGACTTTAGTTGTTTTATCGGTTGACGGGAGAATTTGAGTCAACTTTTCTGTCATGTTATTGAAATTGTGAAGGAATGATTTTTTTCAGTCTCTCTGTGTGAATCGATTGTCCTACGTAGCAACGAAAATGATCCTTCGCTAAAAATGAAATAAAAGTCGTCAACTCTGCAAAAACTTTCTGTGATTATTTAACGTTACTCTATCGTCATGCATATGAATGAAAATGACCTTTCGCCAAAAAAAATAAAAAAGAATGAAATTGAAAAATCTTCCAACTTCGGTGCTTTATCGACTAAGAGGAGATTTGCTTTTTATCAGTGTTTTGTTTGTTTACCATGTTGTTAAAGTGAAAAAGAAATTGTTTTGAATTTCTTAAACTTCACGTTTTCTGACTCATTGCCGAAAATCCCGAACCAGTTATTTTAGCGGTTAAGCGGTTACGACCTTTTATCATTCGCCTGAGGGAACGTGTGAAAATAGCTCCATCCTTTAACAAAGAATGATATGTAACTTTTTGGATATTTTGCTTCCTATTTCATCCTTTTGTCATAAGTTGGTTTTGTACTTTTATGTCTTCAATGCATACTTCTTACATCAAAGCGTCATGGAGGCGGGGATTTAAAAAAAAATGTTTTTCCCTACTGACAATATAGCTTGACAGCAGAGATGTGGAGTTATAGTTTCCATGGCAATTTGCATGACCTGTCGTCTGATTTTCCTCAGCGCTTTTCCCAAGATTGGCTTCTGACAAGTTTTCAACACGTATCACAATAAAGGGATGGTGACGCAGAATCCTGTTGTGGGCCGCTCCTGTCGCGCTTGTATCCCGACTTTGTTCGCCGGGAATCGATCCCTGGGCTCCGGGTATCCCTCTCCTGCCTACATCGAAGCTTGACCCCAGTTCCCGCGAGAGCACGGCTGCACGGCGCGGGAATATCAAGCAGGAGGGAGCGAGACGAGCGCGGAATGGGAATGAGAGGGGGGAGGTCTCCCGGGTCCCCTTCCTCTCGCCCCTAATCACTCCGGGACGGGATAGGGCATCCATTCTGGGATAGACCACGGCTTGATAAATGAACTACCGGCCGGCCCGGTAATGCTCGGTCTGTCGGGTTGTAGATCTTCTCAGAGTTAGAGAGAGAGAGAGCGAGCGGCATCAGAAAAGGCACGCGCGCGGTTTGATATACCGCTGTCTCCCTCTTTCTCTTTCGTTTTCTCTCTCTCCCTCTCTCTCTCTCTCTATCCCTCTCTCTCCCTCTCTCTCTCTCCCTCCCTATCTCTCTCTCCCCCTCTCTCTCCATTTTCCTTCCCCCTTTCTCCCTCTCCTCTCTTTTTACCCCCTTCTCTCTCTCCATCTCTCTATCTCTCTCTCTCCATTTCTATCTCTCTCCCTTTCTCTCCTTCTCTTTCTCTCTCTCCCTCTTTCTCTCTCTCTATCTTTCTCTCTCACCCATCAGCACGTTTCCTCTATCGGCCGGACCTGGCGCCGTACATCACGTCCTGACACGCATGCGTGGCATGGGAAATCGTTGCCACCGGCCGTGCGGCATGTGACGGCAGTTTTTATAATCGTTTTTGAGTGTTTTTAGAGCACATTTTAATGATGCGCTCAGGTGGCCGCGCGGTGTGGGTAATGTCGGATCGGCTGTGCACGGCGAGACGCGGGGTCTGTGGGGACGAATTTTATGTTCGCGTCCTGATATTTCAAATTTATTTCGTAAAAAAGCAGACTTGCATAGGCAGGAAATAGCTGAGTCTTCTTGAGTTGTGTATTGTCTGTTAACAATGTATAGTCTTACAGCACAGACCCCTTAGCTGTTCTATATCTACGAGTATCTATCATCTTTCCTCATTTTCTTATTAAGGCTTGCTTTTTCCTTCTTTCCATATCTGTTCATCCGTACCCCTCAGTTGTTTCCATTTCAATTCCTTCCTTGTAACTTGTTTAGTCTTTCATCTTTTTATTCCCGTCTTCGGACATTTGTGGCAAAAGCTATAAAAAAACAACTGCATCCCCTACTACGTTACTATCATTATCTACATACCGTGATATAGTCGTTAACGTTATATATGTTCGCATTTTTTTCAATATTTTTTTTTTTATGGTGAAACATCAGTTTGATACGTTGTGCACATAGTGCCATATAGAATCAATGGCAAGATTTTCGACTATTTCTGTCGTAGCGTTTCCGACGTTTCTGCCTTCGTTGTTCCGTTGTTGCATCTCCCAGTCTCCCTTCTCTATAAGTTAGTGCTCATAAACAGCTCGGGGCCTCCCACTTCGCGTTCCGCACGTCTAAATTAATAGCGATGCCAGGAATCGGCGTACCGTCAATTTTACGCTAGATTTGCTTTCCGCCCGTGTTCGACGCGAGTAACGGCGGTGTCTCCGCGATTGTAGCCTGGAAGCCAGACTGTTTCCAGGGCAGCTCCTCGACTCCAGGGCCTTCAAAATCAGTTCTTTGGCTACAGGGCCTACAAAAATCAGCTCCTAGTCTCCAGGGCCTACACAGGTTAGTTCCCCGGCTGCAGAGCCTACACAGGCCAGCTTCTCGGCTCCAGGGCTGGCACAAACCAGCTCCTCGGCGAAGACCAGTTCCTCGGCCGCAGGGCCAACAAAGGCCAGTTTCTAGTCTCCAGGGCCCACACAGGCCAACTCCTCGGCTCCAGGACTGGCACAAAGCAGCTCCTAGGTTGCAGGAGTCCAGAGCCTACACCGGCCAGGTCCTCGGCTCTAAGGCCTGCCCCATTCCAGGTCTAGGGTTCTAGGGATAATACATGTATGTCCTCAAAAGAATGTTTGAGGACATACAGCCATACTGTATCAGTCAAAATTACCTAGGGAGTTTGTCGGCCCTGGATTTGGTTTGGTTTGGTTTGGTTTGGTTTGGTTTGGAGACGAGGGACTAGTCTGCATGAGCCATGAACAATCTGGATTCCAGGCTACAGAGATAGAAGTGTCAGGGTGACGTGTATACGGAGCTATAACAAACGGGCCTGCCCACGCCTAGGAGCAGGAGATGTTTTATCCCCATATCTACAATCGTCAGTTGGAATATTCCGGGAAGCACTAGGGGCTGTTCCGGGAAGTGGCATGTTGGGAGGGAAGAGTAGATAGCGTCCGAATGATAGGAACTACTTAGATATAGAAAGTTTGTTTGAAAGTTCATGCCCGGAGGCTAATTGCAAGTACATGGTGGAAACATAGTAGACATACATGTGACAATGAACGCTATTCCTTGCTTTGCAGACTTTTTCCCTTGATTATGCATATGAGAAATATATTTCTTTTTAATTAAAGAATGGTTTTGCAGACATTCTAAATATCAAATTACAGTTTTGTAGGTTTGCTGACTCTAGTCATTAATTCTGAATTTAAAAAAAAAACTTTTATGAATTGTTTTGCAGATTGTTGTCTTCAATTCTACATATAAAACAGAACTGAAAGTGCTGGTGTTCGGATGTGTAACACTGGCAATATGCTTGTTGTGGTTACTTTTCTAACCACGCCTTGTTCCCTTCCCTTCAATACTCCCAGCTGGCTCGTTCTGACGCGCGCACATAACCTTCCCAATCCCGCATGCGACTTTACACGCGGCGGATTTCTTTTATCCCCGAGACGTTTCTTTTTTTTTCTCGTTTCTCGACGCGACGTTTTTGTGTGCCTTTGTAAAGCGGGCGCGATGTTTGACGACCCGAGCACACTGCCTGCATAACGACGTTTTTATGCATCGTTCGTTCTTTAGTACCGGCCGGACCGAGAGTCAGTAAAGTCGCTGTGATGCGCCGTGCGGGGATATAAAAGTCTGCTCCGATCAGGCCGAGCTGGTTTCTCACTCAAAGTGCCACAAATTATTCCACAGCTTTATTTTTATTATAAATCATTCTTTTTATTCATTTTTCAAACACAGGGTACACAAATAGAAAACTAATACTGAAAGGACAGGTGAAACACAGAAAGATAGATAAAATCAGAAAACAATGAGGATAATGTACAACAGTCTACATATTTGGATACGAGCAAGAAATAGCAAACATAAGCTGTATTGCGTTTTTCACTATGTTTGTCACTTTTATCAAGCCATGGGTATCAATACTAAAATTCATTAAAGAATCATGACTAAAACATAGTTATCAAAGCGGTGATTGTGGACTTTTAGAGAAAAATAACAGATAATTTTGACACTGTTGTATATGTTATCTAGCGTCAACCTTACGTCACATAAATATTTCGTGCGTGTAAAACTTGTTCATGGAAGAAAACTGAATCAGAGCACCAAAACACGGGCTTACCCAAACCCAATCATGAACCCGGCTTGTAAAAATGATCTATACTATTCCTCTGTTGTTAACATACCTACGTTTATATGACTTGGGTTGTTAATCTGAGCATTAGGTAAACCTGGTTAACATTTTACGTGCAGATAGAAAGGATTATGATTATCTATCCACGTAAAAAACTGAGCCATAATCCAAAGGACGAGTTTGATCTACTCTAAGCTTTTGATGAATCCAAGACAATAATTGTCCACTGTTGTCGGTGTCTCTGATCTCTAATAGTGGATACTATCTGAAACGTCTGACCGTTTCCAAAATCATATACAGTTGCTTGAGTAATTATATTTTTGTGGCGTATCTTATTGTCTAACATTCATCGACGTTTTGCCCACTATTGTTCACATCCTACATATTTGTATTTTTCCACGAGCAAACAATAAATGTATGGATCAAACGCGTTCATGTAATATAATACTATCTGAGACGTCTGACCGTTTCTAAAATCATATCCAGTTGCTTGAATACTGCTTTTTGGTGTATCTTACAACCTGGATGTCTAAGTAACCTTTAATCGACACATTGCCCACTATTGTTCACATGTTTTAGTTTTTTTTCGACGAGCAAACGTTTAATGCATGGATCAAGCGTGTTCGTGTGATGTAATTCAAAACCGAATCGTAACCCCAAAACACTGTCTTGCTTTCCCCCCGCCGTACCGTATCGATCCCTCCCGCGCGCGGCCCCCCGACCCGGGTATAAAGTTTTATCGCCCGGGCGCCCATTCTCGAAATCACCGCCACCTACCAAAGGTCGCCCGAGCCATACGCGCAGGAACAGTCGTTCCATTCCCTGAGCCGTTCCCTGTAGAACGCTCACGGGGGCTGGATGAATGCCATTCCTTGTTTCGCGGACTATTGCCCTTATATTTTTATAACAACAAAAATGACATACAGTACACAGTGGTGCCGCAGTCAAGCAGACTGGTTTATATTATAGCGGCACCACGTGACAAAACATGATACATGGCATATAACAGAAAACATGTAAATTCTGCATATCAAAAAATATATTTCTTTTTAATGAAATAATGGTTTTGCGGACATTTTGAATATCAAATTATAGTTTTCAATAAAAGTTTTTGCAGATTCTAATCCTTAATTCTGTAACAGTTCCAGTAATAGATTCTGTCTTTGGGTTGTTCTTTTCAAAATGATTTCTTGGACTGTAGGAATGTCATTGTTATATATTATAATTCTACGTATCAAAAACGCAGTTTCAGCCCCAAATATTGTCTTAAAAAAGTTCAATCGGAAAGGATGCGTCTTGCATCTTGTTAAGACTAGATGTTGATTTCCCAAATGAACCGAACAACCGGGTTGCTTCTCTTCTGGACCACTCATAACGTCGTAATGCCACGGTTGTCTTGAGCCTAGTCAGCGTGGTACCGAATCTTTAACGCTAAATTCCTTATGACCGGTTCTTAGATGCCAGCTTGTATGGCTTACTTCCGGGCCGCTGCGCCGCTACACGATATTTTACGTCACGTCGTAAAACGGGACGTTGGTGCTGAATTACGGTAAGTTGGCTAAGGGAGGAAAAAATATGTCGTAAAGGAAGCACCAGTTGGAAACGGTGTCTGGTTGTCGTTGGTGGAAGTGGTAGTTGGTTACCTCACGGGTATATGGGGCGCCATGCATCACTCGCCATTAAACGGACATAAAACAGCGTAAATATTTCTGCTAGCCGCTCGGCGTAGCTATCTTTGAGAGGGAAAAGAACGAAAGTGGCAGACCCATTCAGGGGCAAAATGAGAGGGAATTCCGCGGAGAGTCGTTTAGACCGAGATGATAGCCTATCTCCGCGGAGTGGATGACTATAGCCCCCGAGTGAATGGCCCCATTTGCGTGGGCATATGGAAAACGCGACGGGGCTCGTTTCTACAAATATCCTCCAAGTCCCGTTCTTATCCGTATTTTCCCACCACCAGAAATAAAGTAGCGTATGGGGAAGCGGAACCAGCATGACAAATCTCACGTACCGAAGTGACAGTAGGTTTAAATCCAGCCCAATGCCCCAGCCGTGTCCCTAGCGCAGTACGTGCGGGGAGGGAAACCCGCACTAGCGCACGAACGCACGTTCAAATCGTGCGAAACTGCGCGGCAGACGGCCGTTTCGGGAGAGTCGGAGGTGCTGTTATCGTTTTCTATGCGTCTGGAGGGTGTAAAAGTCGTCTGGTTGTTTAGATGGTGACGGCTTTGGTAAATGGATTACAACAATGCCTGTAGCGACGGGATTTTAAAAAAAGAAACATGTTCCGATGCCTAACGTTGATAATAAATGTAATTGATTATCTATGAAAAAGAGCAAGGGTACTCCAATGATGTTAATCACGGTTGAAATGCACAATAGTCAAACGTAAAGAAGTACTGCTTATTACATGTATATGGCCTGCATGTAGAATATTTGAACTCGTCATGCCAATGTATGTATCGTTTATCATATATATATATATATATATAGGTATCCGTACAAGGTAGCCGCACATGATATATTTCTCCTAATGTACTCCTCAGAGAAGGATCCCCAGCTCTGTGAGTAGCCTTATATAGTTCAGAAGTACAGCTCCAGTATTTCAATAGCACTGTCATACGGGGCAGATTTAAGAATAAGCGTAACGTAACACGACTATGCAAACGACTCCTGTGCAATAGCTGGAAGGCTGCCAGACGACAGTCGCAGCTCATACCTTCTCAATGAACTTCTCAAGATATCTTCTTTTTTACATGTCAGTCAAACACAATTGATGCTATTTTTTGTGCCGGCGTTTCTCTGATGCTCGCATCTTTGCACAACAACTCTGATTTGTCGTTCTGACAAGGGTTTTGTATATATTTGTATTTGTGTATTGCGCCCATTCCGTTGCTGCATTTCTAGGTTATGCGATGTTTTTAGCTGCACCTTTTCGATCCAGGATTACTTGTTTCGAGTTCTATTGCTGCTATTTCTTGTGTCAGCGTAACGTTTTTTTCCATGGCAACTCTGGCCTGTCGCCCCGACAAGGGTTTTGTATATATTATGTGTATTGTGTTGTTGCATTTCTATCTAGGTCATGAGATGTTTTTAGATGCACCTTTAGGATCCAGGATTGCTTGATTCGAGTTTTCCATGCCATAGAAGCTGAAGGGAATCTAATAAGTACAATTGATGGATTTGGGTGACACACTAGCGTTTGTTAAGTTGATTTCCCTAAGCTAAATGTAGTATAGGCCAACAGAGGTGGATAGAGCTGTCCTTGGTGCTGAACCACGGATAGTTGGGCTTAACCAGACGTTGTTGATGGAAAAGTGGGAAAATCCCGCCTGTAACAGTAATACTCTGTATCTCAAGCTTTTTAATCTAGTCTTCTGTGAATGTTGATGTTTTTCAGGGAAACAAAGGATGCAAATAAACAAACTGCGGCTAAGTGAAGGGTAATATTAGAAAATTCAATACTAGCTTTTCGGTGCATTTGTGAAATTAAAATTGATAATATCACATAAACATATATACTCCTTTACTGTCAAACGTCGCGGTAGTAGGTAGGGGAAAGGTGGAAAACTGTTATTTTAGCTTGTAAATATCATTAAGTCTATTCTACGTTATAAAAGTGTAAAACAGTGAAAGGAAGACGTTTAAAAGATGCCATTGATATTGTATTAGACCCTGTTATTTCGCTCAAAATATAAGATTTAGGCCTTTTTTTAGATAAAGTGTGGCTAGGCATGCAACTTGGGCTCCCCGCTGCGTGGGTACAGTAGGTATAGATGAATTACTGCCGCCGTTTTCTAGGGTGTCATTGGTGCGGCCGCTATCTCCGTGCCCTGCGGTGGCAGTTAGACCCGGCCCCGATAACGCCGCCGAGACTCCGCGGTGGTTCAGCCCGGGTAATTGAGACCAAACAAGATGTCACACCGAGGAGGGAACCGGGAGGTCGGTACTATCCAAGCAGAGGTTTGGGGGAAATCGTTACCTTTTCCGTATATGCCACCAAGGTTGGAAAAATATGGCACATAAGGAAAAGGTCACGATTTTCCCCCCACCAACCTCTGCTTGGAGAGTAGAGGTTGGGAGGTCGGGAGGGCAGGGTTTGTTACAAGGTCTTGGGAAGCCCCTGGAAACGGGAAATACACCTTGAAACATACAAATTCACGTGGAGTCCTTATTATGAAATCTTAATTGTCACGACAAAAGTACAGCGACTTTCATAAGGTCTATAACAACTACTTACAGTACAACTAAACAGACATATATGGATATCTAAAGATATGAATAAGTCAACATATTGGGTCTAGCATGTCATTTACACTATTGGTTCTACGGTATAAGCATTTGTGGATATATTTGCCTACTTGTACACAGTAGTCTACTACCGTCACTAAAATATATATTTAGCAGTGTCAAAGGCTCCTGAGTACTAAAATATCTGTAAATATCAAACACAAGTTCCAAATTGAAGTAACAAACTTTTCAAGAGTCACGCACGTAAATCTTTTATTTGCATTCTCGGCACAAACAAAGCCGCACACCACAGCCCCTCGCCGTCCCCGTCTGCAATCAGTCATATCCCGATATGTTCTCTTTGCGTTTCTCCAGACGACGCTGTACGTGTGATGTATGGCACCTGTGTGGTTTTACAATCAATCTTACGTTCGCATATTCGTATCTTTGTATTGATTTAGCGCCTGAGATTTACAGAACAGCAGGCACTGACACGTTGCTCTTTGATATCATAATTTTGACAAATTAACCTCGTGTAGAGATATTTCATGATTAGAGTTTGTCACTTTGGCATGTGCCGGTGCCTGGGAAATGTTGAGGGGTTACTACAAAAATACTAGGTGGGAAGAATTGGAGAGAGAGGAATGTGCAGGATTCATCCTTTCACTTCAGTTTGTGAATGTTTTATGATCTAATTTGTAACTCTGTTGCTTGTCTTTCTCTATCGTTTGTATCTATCTCCTTTGACTGTATCAACGGACCAAATCATAGAATCATAGAACATATACCTCATGCCGATATTTTTGGAAAATAGCATCTCTTTAGCCCCCTTCGATTGGTCCCCTCTCAAACAAACAAAAAAAATAAACAAACACAGTATCCCAAGTAAATTTGTGTAGTAACACCTTTTGACGTTGTAGAACTTTACACCCTGGCATGGGTGTAACTACAACGTCAGTACCTCAAAGTGTACATCACAGGCCAAACTTTTCTCCCCCCCACGAAATAAAGTAACCCCACCACAGATCCCATGATACATGTATACCGTATACGTAATTCCACACACACACCCGCCCACAAGTCAGCCCCATGATGGACCGCCCTGTTCCACCGGGGCCGCGGCTGCATGCTGCCCGTGTGGCCGCCCATCCGTCAGCGGCCCTCCCCTGCCCCCGGGGCGCCTCCTCGGGAAGACCCGGTCCTTATTGATCACTTGCCGTATGCTGCCGGGCGCAGTTAGCGATCAACGACATGAAAATCCGCGCCGCTGGGGTGAGAGCGGAGCCATGCTGATCAGGCCAATTGTCTGAACACGTCCAAACAACGGGACAAAACTAAGAAAAGTTGCCAGAGGGTTAATATAGGAGTTCAATGACAATGCAAGGTAATTACAAGGATACGGCATCAAGGTATCTAACTGCTACAATACGTTACAAGAAGTGAAAGACATTCAAACAAAGGACACAACATTGTCATTGAGGAAAATCTAGTACGCGCAGAAATGCGAACTCGTGCCAGAAACCCAATGAGATATTTGTAAAACTCTTGGGTCTTCAGAAGCAGCAGAAGCAAATACAACCTGCCGAGGCTCAGGAATACCTTCCTGCTCGACCAGCCTATAAACCTAACGTACTTGGGAGTTAAAGGGTTTATACATTCTGGATACTCTTCTTAAGGTTTAAGGTTTACATATTAACCTACTTATAAACTAAGAAGTCTTTATCAGAAAGACATCCGAGTTATCCCAGGCAGTAGAAGCGGATGCGATCGCCAGATGAGCTTCTCGGATGATCCCTCAACCCCTTTTCTTTTGAAGAGCAGGTATCACCCCTCCCGATCAATGGTTACGGTCATCCATCACTCCCCGTCCCTGCACCCCGCGGCCGGGACAGGGGAAAGGCCACAGTTTATCGATTATCTTATTTGTGGGGCGAAGAGCGGCGATGTAGCAGCCAGATCTCTTCCCTGCGTAATGAATTGGATCAGCCTTGTCGATATATATACCCCCCACCTCCTCCAACCAAAAGATGACTAGAAATAAAAACAGAGAGGAAAACGCAAGAAATATACTGTAATTTAATCCGCAAGTCTTTATTAATAAGAAGTTTATTTGCAAGTTCATGCCCTTCAACCAACAGATAAATGACAAGAACTTTATTGCACGACAATTGCACATAGTACAAAGTATGCCAACAACTATTACACAAAGTACAAAATGGAGGTATAGGATAAAGCTTAACAACCTAGTTAACATAAGAATAAGGCCTACGATAATTCTTTGATGTAGTATTACAATAAAGTAGGCCAACCATTAGTTTCGATATTCTTTCTAATAGCAGAGCAGTCCTTAATATATTTGCCTATTTTTTGTATTATGGGAGTTCTGACATCTAAAGATATATACAAATCTGTTTGTAGCATCGACTCTTTTGAAATATGCTCTACTTGATTCGAGAAACGTGAATAATTCATTGCTTAAACTAGCGTATCTAGAACATCCCATTATAAAGTGAAATTCATCTTCAATACACAAATGACTAGGTATAAAACAGAGAGGAAACCGCAAGAAATATTATTTCATCCACAAGTCTTTATTAAATGGCTTTTCCTCTATCCGCGGACACGCGGTTTGGAGTATTATTTTATGCGATGTTGGGGCGTCGGAAATGTCGTCTTCTACTGTCATCTAACACCATAGTGATGGAAGGGTTCCGATATCCCTCCCCGGCTGCTGTTGGCATGCGGATCGAAGCGGGTCCGTCTCCAGAGGAAATTGCGGCTCCCACGAGACATCGGTCTTTGGCATCCCCTGACGTTCCTAGGCCGTAATGAAATCATAGTCGATACAGCGAGACTGGATAACGAATGGACGTTAAGTAGGGAAATAAAAGTCGAAAACCGTTGTACAGTGGTGGCCGTCCAAACAGTCTATACGTACGTTAATGGACAAGCGCTGTTTGGACCCTGTAAACTATCGGGTACTGGGTTAATACGGCTATGGAGACCGTTATTATTTGTCTAAATTTTTACCTCCATGAAACGATGCATTGAAGTGACTGTTACATGTTTCTGACGGAGATGTTTGTCCGCAAGATTACTAGCGGACGCCTGGATGGATTGTATTGATATTTTGCATGTGGGTTGGTCTCTAAAAGACCTTTAAATACTTAGATTTAAGGTTCCTGGCGGCGTGTTATGGCACTGCAGTGCTGGTTCAGGTTATGACATATTAGTTTCTGGTTGTCGTTGAAGACCTGGCTTTTTTATCATGATCTACATTTTGGTTCTCATAGTTAGTCCTCCTTAGTTTAGTATGAGTAGTAGATAGTCGCAGTGATGATGCACAGGACACGTTGTCATCATAGGAGGGAGTCATCTATTCCAGTCCTGTTGTTTTGTTACCCGTTGATAGTCAAAGATGGGGGGGGGGGGGCACTTCTGAAAGGGTCTTTCATCTAACGTAGGACCTAAACTACGTAGCACTAGCAGGTTGACTGTGGATCTGCTCCAAGTTTTAGCCGCAAGACGACTAGGAGCTGAACAAAACAAAAAAGAGATGATGAAAATCAGCGCATGTCTGCCAGAATCCATGTATATATGTGTGTCTGTTCGGGAGTTTACCGAGCTTTGTTTGAAAAATAGGAGCAAACTTGGTGAGGAATGGAAAGCGAAGTTCCCAGCGGCGGGCCGACTCGTGGCTGGGCGGTATGAAGGATGGGGGTACGGGTAGGGAGGACGCTCGTCCCGAAACGCGCATACATCTCGGGTAGCCTCCGTTGCAGTCTTCGTAGCGGGGCTACGATTTTTTGGTGTGTGTGTGGGGGGGGGGGGGCGTTGGTTCGCGATTTTCAACGTTGGCTAGGCTCTCTCGTGCCGGGAAAAGGAGTCCGGACGGACGGGGCAAAGACAAGAGAGCCTAGCCAACAGCTAGTAATAAATCGACGGACAATATTCCTCCCTACTCCTCGCGTGTCACCAGTTTAGTGTTGATTAGTTACTCTGCATCTGAAAGAACCGACTTCATGGGCGGCGGCGTTAACCTCGCTAGAAATCTAGTTCATGTCATTACGAGCTTGGCCACCCCCCCCCCCCCTCCCAAAAAGAGCCCCGTTCCGAAGACTGCAACGGGGGCTGCATCTCGGGAGGGTTTAGCGCCGCGGATGAATTATTCAGGTGCCGGGAGTATTTACACCATCTCCCGTTCTCAGACAAGAGCATTAATTTCCCGTTTACGTCTCCGGCACCCCGGGACCGCCTGCCGTGAGGGGAATGCCGATCCAACACGAGTTATTAAACGTTTTTTTTTTTGCTTTGCCTAGGGCCACACCAAATTTGTTTCTTCTATTTTTTTTCAGAAAAAAATTTAGACCCAAAGGTCGAAAAAGAATAAAAATAAAGTTTTTCAAAAAGTCCGGGTTGATCCACCATACTCCTCCTTAGGCCATACGACATTTGTTTCTTGCTTCTCGGATTTTTCCAGAAAAACAATCGGACTGACAGGTTGAAAATAAATAAAAATGATGTTTTTTTAAAGGCAGGGGTGAAGATATATGGCTTAAAATTAAATAACACAAAACAACAACAACCTGAGGAGTTTAATGGCACATTTTATGCAAGGAATCCTTTCTTACTAATGTTCTGAATAAAAGGCATTGTTTTAGACTGAAATTATGTGTCTGAATGGTAAAAGTACAGGGTTGTGATGGCAAAACAACAACAAAAATTGACAGGCGAATCCGAGAAGCAACAAACAAAATTGATGTGGCCTAAACGTTTTTTTACTCCCCCTTATCCCGTTAACATATTCACGACAGGGAAGTGTCAGTAGGGAATAGGTACAGCGGACTGGGAGTCAGGGATTCATTCACACGGCACCTGTATATACATGGTGGGTCGGGGAGAATCGTGAAGGGAATGGAATCCTAATTTTCTGTTCAAACACAGTTTTATGATTACTTTGCAGAATTAGAAGACGCTCGTCGACCTTATTAGCACTTTTTGATTAACACGATTCTGGAATACATATTTGCATCAAAGGTGCACAATATGGTATACCGGTTGCAAACACTTCGTGTGCATATTTTGTTTGCCCAAATGCAGTCGTAAAGTTTTCATTAATCGATGTAAATGAGATTTATGGTTTAAATCTGAATTCCAGTAAAAAGAATAAGTTGTTCATGCATAGTCATTCGGAGAAGTTGTCTTGTTATGTCGTAACCCTGTACTGTCACAATTATATTTACAAAAACCAAGGAGGTTAAATATCAAGCATATTCCGTTTTAAAAATGTAAAAAAAAAACACGTTCGACTTGTAACCGTATGCTCAAGTAGACGGCAGGATTGCGCTGGTTCGCCCTGAGTCCTTTGTATCATGTCAACCACGACTTGTTTAATGCTCGGACATCCCCGCGAAGATGACACACAGATAAGATTCTGGTTCTCTCTTCGCGGGTTACCTGTGAAATCCTACAGAAACAAAGTACCGGCCGAAGACATGAACAGTATAGTAATCCTCCTATTGTGCTTAAAGCCACTCGGCCTAGTTAGCGGCTGAGAGAGCGGTCCGACCGAGCTATGGCTGTTTTTGTTTGGATTTAAAGACGGATTGCCGGGGGGGGGGGGTCGTTTCGGCTAGATAGTCATCAACAGTTGTCCGATCCGAATGGTCGCTGTCATCTAACCTCATTCTCAAAACGTAGGACCGCGTACATGCTACATAATCATGATAGTATGTTACAAGTGTCGTTATTTTCTAAAGCGGGTACGATTAAGTAACTCCAAGTCCAATAAAGGCAATATTCCCGCAAGGCACTTCAGGAGTATATGATAAGTACATGTACATTGCTAGCGTTCCATTGTGTATTTACAAACTAGTTTCCAACAGTGCGCCAAGGTCGCGCCTTATGTCACCAACAGCCGGCAAAAAGTAGAACGCATCTATAGTACAGATATAGATATGATTGGCAGTTCCACGTGACGACGCTCTTGTCGTTTGTAGGTCCTCGGCACCGCTCCTCGGATTCACCAAGACGCCCGCCGCTTAATTGTCATTCGTCTCTTTAAGAGACGACTGTCTAAAGACGGTACGGAAAAGTGATAGGAATTCCAATTATCCTAGATCCAGCACGATAGCACATGTCTGTTTCAAAAATACACTCTGCCAGCTTTGTGGTACGAACGCAAATTTAGCTTTTCAACATACAGTGCACCAGGGTGGGTCTTTCTGGTAAGAAACATTCCGTCTCTTTTAGAGACGACTATCTAAAAAAGGGTACGAAAAAAGTGATAGGAACTCCAATTATTCTAGATCTAGCACGATAGACTAGATCTAGACTGTGTCAGCTTTGTGGTACGAACGTAAAATTAGTTTTTTAACAACCGTGCACCAAGGTCGGTCTTTTTGTTAGAAACATCGCGCCTCGCCTTTTCAATACAAAGTAGGACACCTGTATAAGTATAGATTTGATTGACTGTTCCACATGACGACGCTATTGTTGTTTGTAGGCCACCTACTCTTCTGATAAACAGCTACTCGGGTTCACACAAAGACGCTTAACGCTAAATTATCATTCCCCGCTTGTGGAGACAACAGACGCACGCCTTGCCTCCAGACGTGCGAGCGCTCTACAAGATCCTTCGAATGACAAATGAAAAAAAAAAGAAACTATTACCCTGGGATTTGGAGACGAGCGCCCCGGGAAGGGATAGGCAGGATCGCTGTCATTCAGGAAGGCAGCTTTCCCGTAAGCCCTCCTGAGACCCGGTGTGTCGGGAGATCAGATCCGCAAACGGTCCCCACCCGGAAGTGCCCCGGGGAAAACTGACTGAATATATGTCAGGAAAAAATAATTCCAACTGTTTCGGTACAAAAATTCCATATATGTTGAAATATCTGTCAGGAACAAAATGCCAACTGGTTTGATTTAAAAATTCTAGATCTGTTGAAATATCTGCCAGGAAAAACAATTCCAACTGTTTTGGTGAAAAAATTCCAGATCTGCTTGAATATCTGCCAGGAAAATCTAATTCCAACTGTTTTAGTGAAGAATTCCAGATCTATTGGATTTGTCAACTATTTATCTTTTGGAGTGTAACTTTTACCCTTGTCAAGTCGTCAACAACAAACTTTGAGAATGTGGATGTAGATAATATACATCAAGAAAAAGAGCAAAACTTTTAGTGGGGATATTACGAACCAGAAAAGATGTCCTACTTTTCAGCCATTTTGCAGCACTGCTGTAAAACGGAATGTGATTCGCAAACACTAGCCATCCATCCGCGAGAGAGCGTTCGTAAAATTGAAATACTTCAAATTCGGCAGAAAAGCAGGTCACATTTCCTATACCACATTCCTCAGCACACCACCGAAGAGAGAGGATTTGGCGGTATTTGCATGACAAAGTGGGCAAATGTACACTTTACACAGTCTAAATCGCCGGGAACGCTGCCCTGGAGGAGGACCTCGAGCGGATAAATCAATTCTCTTTAGTGTTAATCCTATTGGTGGGAAGGAAAGCCGATTACCACCAGTTACGATGTTTGAACAGCGATAAAACAGTGAGTTCATCATCACCGACGGAACATGGAGGACCTCTGCCTTTTTTATGATCTGGTTATTCTAACGTCACATTTCCAAACCGGGGCCCGGCCGGGTTGTTTTAGTCTCTACCGCCTGACCGAATAGTAATAGGCGACTTTGGCCAAGTTAGGAATAAAAGCATTGCAGGAGTTAATTGGCCTAGGAGAACTGTCCAAATTCTTCAGCTGACACGGCTGCTTGGAGACTAGGGTTGTTTGTGGGAAAGCGAAATAGACATGTATACGTAACATTGTATATACACAAATAATGTCCAAGACTATTCTCTATAGACAAGACTCTTGTGTGGCTTGGTGTCTTTTATATCATACTTTTCGTTCCCGAAAGCTGCCCGGTCTAGGCTCTACCGGGCCTTCCGACGTGGTTGCGTAGGCTAACTCCTCAGTCTATGTTTGTCCAAGTTCTGCTGCTTTTCCAGTGACCTATACAGCCTGGTAGTATTCTAATACGGACTATGATATATACGCACGTGTGAACCCACCTTTACCAAAGCTAGGCTTGTCTATGTCTATATAACCCTAATAACGAATTGAGAATATCCATAGCGCCGTTTGCAATAATTGGGTAAGACGTCTAGAGGTTGTAAAAAACAAAGTAAGAGAATGAACTACCCAGCTGGAGCAGCGTTACTTCTTCTTTTTTTTACAAGCGAGTTCGTGTTTGTCAGATTTAGGGGCACGGGGTTGTAGCCTGTCTTTTATTCCGCACATAATAGCTTTGGCAGTTCGTTATCGGCGTGTACAGGGGCGGGCGAGCTCCTCGCGCGAACTGGGCTGCATTGATAAGCTATTGAATGGCGGCCTCGGGGTGTCGGAGTGATAACCCCTTATCTCTCCCGGATTGCGGGCTGAGGAGGGGTACTTACAGCTGGGGGTGGGAGATAGACCCGACAGGGATCCCTGCCGATTGTTGGGGTAAAATCTAATAAAAACTCCGATCAATAGATCGATGGATGAATGGAACACCTCTTTGCGGTCGGTGTAATACCTGTAGGAATAGGGTTGGTGGTCATATAGTGGGCTTATCATTGTCATAATGGTTTAAGCTGCTGCTGTTGTTGTTCGTAATATACTGTCTTGGAATGAAGACGAATCTGTGTTGGTAGAATCCATAGTTGAGCAGTTTTAGGCTTTGAACCAACACAAGGTAAACACTCACCATGAATTTTCAGTCTATTTCGTCGACTTTCATCAGATGACTGATTCACTGCGCTGATATACTTTCTTATTAGCAACTCAAACGACATACCTACGGACGAAGTAGATGTGTGCGGTGTGGTGCACGTCCGTGCATCGTAACAGGTAAAAAAAGTTATAACTGGTGTGTTTATATTGAAAAAAAAGTTTGTCCTTGCCGTAACGGTTTAGTAGTATGCTGTTGTTGTTCATTGTACTTTGTCTAGTTAGAAGCCCCACCAGTCAACTGATGTGGAAAAAAATGAATCACTGAATGTGTACAATGTCATGTACTCTTTGGGAGTTGGGTTTGGTTGTGTTGAGTTGAAAAGGCTTTGTCGCTATAATGATGGTCTGTTCTGTTGTTTTTGCTCGATGTAACTGGTCTGGTTCTTAGCCGAAAGTTGGCCCGAGATGGATTGATGGTACCAGTAGTTTGCTGTGTAAATTACACGTCATATGCTAGATAGTAGCATCCCAAATACTGTTATTTAGCTTGCCATTACTTGGTTTGCTGTTCTTGATAGTAGGCAGGTCGCTATAAGACCAACAACAAAGACCTGATTGCAAACTCATCTTCATACAGTCTAAACTTGTTCGTTATAAGACAAAGTCCTAATTTCAAACTCATCTCCATACAGTTTCCATGCAAACGATCGTGTGACAGACAAAACGTGGTGGACGTCTTTTCTGTATGTTTTGTTTTGGTCCCAAACACTGCCTTTTTGTCCTCCATGTCGCTGTAGGGTAAGTAGCGTATTTTTCGAGTCTGTAGTTGCGGGTTTTCTCTCCGGAGGCCATGCTCCGTGGGACGGCAGACCTAACCTATCATTATCGTCTGAAAGGTAACAATCATCACCGCGGGATCAAACGGCCCCACAACAACGGCTCTTAACCTCTTTCAAACTGCGTTAACCTCGTCATTCCACCCTGTCAATCAAACCCATTTCGAACACCCCATCGCGTTTCCACGGGCGACCAATATTAACCCGTATGTAGTACAATGCTAAACTTTCTTCCAACACAAAGATATATCAGTAAGTAACAGTATTGATCCTGTGACAGTTGTTGTTGAAAATTTCATCCGTGTATACCTTTGTCTTGAAAGCAAGTTTAGCATTGTACTATGTTTACTACTAACACAGATGAGCTTCCATGATGATATTAACCCGCAATGTCGATTAGCGACCTGTAAACATTTACGGTTTAGTATGAGTAGATAACGTATGCCATGGAACAGTGTGGCTGTCGCTGTTAACACACCTTGCGTACATTACTTATAATATGTTCCTGTACGTACTAATTTTGCTCAATTATAAGGCCTTAGGCGACCAATATTATCCCGTGATGTCGATTGGCTGGTTAGTGACTTGTAAACGTTTACATTACATCTGAGTGGATAATTTATGCGGTGGAATAGTGGAACTGTCGTTTACACATATAGCGTACATTAGTTATTTAGCCTATTATGTAGCGTATTTCCCTTAACATTTGTATTTATAAGACATTGCCTTAGTCCCTAGCCCCCCCCCCCCCCACACACACACACACAAAACCTTCCGTGTTCCATATTTAGACTTTTAGACTAAAATTGAGTAGACAAATATAAATAAAATAAACAATAAGAATAAGAATAAAAAATAAATGTTGTGAACAGGAAGAGATGACTACGTATGTGTCGTCACTACGTATTGTTAACACTGAAATTTAGCGAAGAGAAAAGATATACAATTTCGTACTAGTTTTTTCCTATATGATACGACATGTGGTTGTTTTATGCATGCTTTTGAAAGGTAAACCTGTCCCAGTTTTAGTGCTGCAACTTTACTTTTCCTAAAATCAGGACGCGGTCTAAGCGACGTGAGAATGCATCTGAGACGGTTTTATTTTACTGTAAGAGGTTTTGGCGGGTAAGCTCGCGGTTTCAATACTTCGATCCGCATTATTTGTTACCAGTCTGGGCGCGATAATCCTACTGTTCTCCCTAATCCGCCATGATCCCCTGGAAATCCCCCTTCTATTCCCGTCCACAGGTGTCTGTTTGCTAAAGCCGGTTTAATCCCGCCACAATCCGATGCAGCGGATCGCCGGGTTGTTAGTGTGGCCGCGCACCGTGCCTTGACGTCACCTCTGACGTCACCTCTGACGTCACCGGCCCGTGCGCATGTCATTAGCTGCAGCCGTCGGCTCGAAGAATGACTTCTGTGACCATCATCTTGAGTGGTTCTCCTCAGAGCCCCTTAAAATCCGCATATTGTCTATACAAATCACGACATCTTTACTTCTTCAACTTATGTCTCAAAATAGAACCATTGTAATTATATACCTATATCTGACATGCATCTCTTAAACAACTCTAAAGCTTTAAGAATATGTTCATCTTACTGCTATGTATTAAGTCGTTGCTGTTTCTAAACGACAGTTGAATTAAAAAAAAACGTTGCGTACTGTCAACTGAATGACATACCTTAAATAGTAAGTGCAAACTCAATCAAGGTTAACGTTACAGAGTCGAAAGTTTTGGTGACTCAAATCTCTTCGTGTTGGATAACAATTAACCCCTATGATTATATGTTACACGGTAACCATTACCAACTGACACAAGAACAC
The DNA here is from genome assembly GCF_000003815.2 of Branchiostoma floridae. Lineage (NCBI taxonomy): Eukaryota > Metazoa > Chordata > Leptocardii > Amphioxiformes > Branchiostomatidae > Branchiostoma > Branchiostoma floridae. Next base: position 4,283,773 of record NC_049982.1, read on the forward strand.
GTTTAACTTTACTAATAACGTCACAAGATGACAACATTAATATTGCAACAATTAAATGTAGCACGAACTCCCTTATATTGCAGAGCAGACGATATATTAAATGTTGCTGCCAGTTATATACGACCACCATTGCCGCCTCTTCAGTGGATATTGATAAGCAGAATCTATAGCTATCCGTCAAACCTAGCATCAATTCACCAGTATACTATTTTATACGATCCATTACCAAGTATAAAAGAACCACCGTCAGGAAGTCGTGCTGCACGGTTTTGAAACTTTCCTCCCAGACTATAGACTAATGCTGCTTGATGACCATTACGCTTTATCTCGGAAGCCGTGTTTACTCCGCAGCATGCCGTTGTCTGATCCCGCCACCCTTGTTGTTTAAGTGGAATTGGCCGGTCATATCTTTGTCCCTGATCCATATCCGAGAGACTGACATTGACCTATTGTGGGCAATTGATTTTGTGATTTGCGTTCGAAAACATATGTATCTTCCCTGGGCCCCGGCTCGGAGAATCACTCACTCGAGGGTTCTGCCGACGTTACTCAGATAATATCGGCACTACCTCATCGATTCAAGGCCTAAACTTTCCCGCTAACTGTCGTATAATCCAGCCGGTCGGGCGACGGGGGAACCCCGGTATTGATATTGTAACAAGCCATCATCATTTTACAACTTCTATCATTCCTTACCGGGAAGTTATCGGGAGTATATGGCCCGGTTTGATGGTCGTTGTGACCAGGGGTGGGTCGTAAATTTAGCCAAATGACAGGCAGTAACCTTGATCACACATACACCAGTCGTTGTCGGTGGGAACTCTGAGAAGTTGCTTTTTAACAAATACTTTTCGGGCTTTTGATACTTTATTGGTATAATTCATGGTATGCAAAAGTTATTTTGCATTCACTTGTTTCTATAACTAGCATTCATTAGACTTTGTAGTTGCATGTAGTGAGATAACTCATTCTTACCTCACTAGAACTAGTACTTGTACTTGTAGATTATTCAGAACTACCTAGAACTTTGTCATCCTGACCTGTTCTTAGCTTGTGTGAGCAGAAACATACAATAACGGTCTTTCTTTATGATTGATGACTTTCGAATATTTGCCACGTTCCAAAAAAAACACAATGTGACGTTTTGTAACATTTGCCAATAAATAGATAAACAAACAAAAATAAATAAATAAACAACTTGTTATGTTGCAGGTGTGGTTCCAGAACAGACGGTCCAAGGAGAGGCGGATGAAGCAGCTGAGCGCGCTGGGGGCGCGGCGGGCGCAGTTCTTCCGCCACCCGAGGAGAATGCGCGGGCTGGACGGCAGTCCTGAGCTGATGGGCGCGCAGTACGGCTTCTACCAGGGAGAGATAGGTACGTGCGGCCATGTTGGACCTATAAATCCCCATGTTTGTTATAGAGATGGCTTTTGTTATGATGGTTACTAACTTGAGTGCCTTGCCACATTGTCCTTGTCTGTCCAAAGGCAAATAGAAAAAAACATAAACACAGAGAAAAAAGGATCTTTGGAGCTTCTGAACGTTTGGAAGGTCTTGCTCAAGGGTTCATACATTTTCACACCTTAAAATGAGAAACGTCCACAAGAGTTCGTTCTAGACTTTGGACAGTACAAAGTGTTTCATTCATGTGGAAACATGAAGGAAAACCCCCAGTTGTTGAATCAGTAAATGCTTTGAGAAACATCTACACCTGTCATGGTGCATCGGTACAACTCTTCCGACGTTGGCTCTGTGTTCCAACGTTCCACCATGTCCCCATCAGTAGTAGCTATATAGTCCTACTGCAATTAGATCTGCCACTGCAATTGAATCTGATCCGTGCTAGTAAAGGAGACACGGCGCTTGTGCCCTCCTTCCAGCCGGGGTTGGACCGAGTTATCCCCGCCTGAGTCCCTGTCGTGACACGGGGGATCACATGTCACACCTGACCCCGTCTGCAGGTGTTCCCGAGCTCCTTTCTCATCACCTCTGACCTTTACTCAGATACCGAGGGACCACTTCAAAAGATGGAAATTCTCAGAGGGACTATTTCAAAAGATGGAAATCAGACTTTGAGCAACAATAATTTTAATTCTAATTTCTGATCGGTTGTCTTTCCTTTCCTGTTAAACCAACGGGCACCCACTGACGACAACCACTCTCCCCGCTCTAATATGACCATCTCCTATGTATGTCAGAGCTATCTGTCAACATAGGCAAGTAGATATGCCTTCAAGAACAACGATCTTCTGTATTGTACATCTCAATTCAAGTGGTGGACAGGACACAATTTTAAGGAGCCAGAAGTCCTAGTTCACGGCAAACCCATATAGATTTATGAAGAAAAAAATGATATTGTAGTTTCTTATTTTCAAGACAGCTCTCGTGATCATTTACTTGGTATCTGCCAGGTGACGTGAGGCGACAAGCAGATTGTTTGGATGTTTGTTCCTGTGTTACCTGCAGCTAAATGCTGGATAATCAGAGCAGGTAAACAAGCTTGAATAGCACGTTGGGTTGCTGGCGGCTGTTTGACTTTTCGTTCCTACAGCTCTAAGCTGGATATCCCATGCAGTAAGCGGTGGTTATTATGTGTGTTGTTCCTGTGGTTGAATGCAGGATAGCAGAGCAGGTAAACAAGCCTGTGTAGGCAACACGTCGGTTTGCTGGCGAGTTGTTGTACTATATATGTACGGCTCTAAGCTGGATATCTCATCCAGTAAGCGGTGGTTATTGGGTGTTTTGTTCCTGTGGTTAAATGCAGGATTTTTCAGGAGGTAAACAAGCCTGCATAGGCAATACGTCGGGTTGCTGGCGGGCTGTTTGACTTTTCGTTCCTACAGCTCTAAGCTGGATATCTCAACCAATAAACGGTGGTTATTGGGTGTTTTGTTTCTGTGGTTGAATGCAGGATATCAGAGCAGGTAAAAAAGATTGACGCGTCGGTTTGCTGGCGGCTGTTTGGCTGTTCCTTTTCGTTTCTACAGCTCTAAGCTGGATGTCTCATCCAGTAAGCGGTGGTTATTGGGTGTTTTGTTCCTGTGGGTGTTGAATGCAGGATATCAGAGCAGGTAAACAAGCCTGTGTAGGCAACACGTCGGTTTGCTGGCGAGTTGTTGGACTATGTACAGCTCTAAGCTGGATATCTCATCCAGTAAGCAGTGGTTATTGGGTGTTTTGTTTCTGTGGTTGAATGCAGGATTTGTCAGCAGGTAAACAAGGTTGTATAGGCGACACGTCGGTTTGCTGGCGGCTGTTTGACTTTTCGTTCCTACAGCTCTAAGCTGGATATCTCAACCAATAAACGGTGGTTATTGGGTGTTTTGTTTCTGTGGTTGAATGCAGGATATCAGAGCAGGTAAAAAAGATTGACGCGTCGGTTTGCTGGCGGCTGTTTGGCTGTTCCTTTTCGTTTCTACAGCTCTAAGCTGGATGTCTCATCCAGTAAGCGGTGGTTATTGGGTGTTTTGTTCCTGCGGCTGAATGCAGGCTTTCCCAGCAGGTAAACAAGCCTGTGTCGGCACGGCGCGAGTCAAGCAGCACGCCGGGTGCCAGGTGCCGTCAGCTGACAGCCGGGTTATTGGGCTTTTTGTTCCAGCAGCGCTCTAATCCTTCCCGTGATCCCCCGGCTCTAGGGCAGGATTTACGCTCACAATGTCCCGGATGACGGACGGTGGCGCGCAGGTGCGGCGGGTACAGGCAGGTCGGGCCGGGGCAGGATCGTCCGTCAACCCGGCAACGATTGTTACCGCGTAAAAAAAAAAAAAACTCCTGTTTAACGTTACGTCTCCGTTTGAAGACGATTATGTTGTCTTGATGAAAACTTTGACTTTAAATCAAGTGCTAGCTATAGATTTTTGATTCGCGGCTATTTGAATTGTAAAATCTTTATAATTTGAATTGTAAATTCAACTATAAAGAATAGTGCCAAGTTTGGACAACGATTGTTACCGCGTAAATTATACTCCTGTTTAATGTTATGTCTCCGTTTGAAGACGATTATGCTGTCTCGTTGAAAACTCTTATCAAGTGAAAAATCAAGTGATAGATTTTTGCGGCAATTTGAATTTTAAATCAAAAGAATAATTCAAAGAATAATTCAAAGTTTTTGCAGGTCAAAATTAGGAAGTAAGGACTCGAATGTTCAAGCCGCGAATGAGGAATAGACCCATTCAATTGTACTTTATATCCTACCTACATTGTTACCACATGAATTATACTCCCGTTAAAACAAAATTTGCATGTAAGAAAATCCCCTTAAGCAATTGTATAATGTTGCGGCGTTGTCAAATTTAGAGAAACTAAACAAAGAATAGTGTGAAAGCTTAAAGGTGCTTATACCGCTGTCGGGCTATTGAAATGTACATAAACTGAGTGTATTGCTTTGCGCTACCAAATTAGTTCTCTAACTGTAAAGCTTTCTTTTCTCTTCACAATATCAAAACTCCTTGCTTGTCAAAAACGCGCGCGCCGCGTGATTTCCCTCCTCTCGCGGACGGCCCGTAAAAGAGAAGCGGTTGAGAAGTTCGGGGCACCGTTCATCAATTTCCAACTTAACTCCGCGTTCAATCGACCGCTTTCGCAGCTAATTTCTTCCCATACGGATAGCGTACATGCGGATTAAGCAGATTTCATTACGATAACAACCGCGAAACGGATCGAAGACGGCCGTATATCAGGGCGCGGGACGGCTGAAGACACGTATCGGATAATCAGTGGTGGTGTAATGGGCCGGTGGGTTCGGCAGGGAGATGCGTCATAGGGGCCGTCTGTCGGCAGAAACCAAGGGGAGTGATGGACGGAGGAGTCGTCCTGCGATAGCCTGGGTTAGCAGGCTTCGCTATGGGACGGGCGTCCTGCCTTAGCCTGGATTAGCAGTGTCTGTGGTGGGTTCGGCAGGGAGATGCGTCATAGGGGCCGTCTGTCGGCAGAAACCAAGGGGAGTGATGGACGGAGGAGTCGTCCTGCGATAGCCTGGGTTAGCAGGCTTCGCTATGGGACGGGCGTCCTGCCTTAGCCTGGATTAGCAGTGTCTGTGGTGGGTTCGGCAGGGAGATGCGTCATAGGGGCCGTCTGTCGGCAGAAACTAAGGGGAGTGATGGACGGAGGAGGCGTCCTGCGATAGCCTGGGTTAGCAGGCTTCGCTATGGGACGGGCGTGGGAGTGATGGACGGAGGAGGCGTCCTGTCATAGCCTGGGTTAGCAGGCTCAACGACGGGACAGACGACTTGCCTTAGGGAGATGCGTCATTGGGGCCGTCTGTCGGCAGGCGGGGAGAGACCAAAGGGAGTGATGGACAGAGGAGGCGTCCTTACTCCTGCTATAGCCTCGGACAGCAGGCCTCGCGATGGGGAGGGGGCGTGTCTTAGCCTCGGTTAGCAGTCTCCGCAGTGGTAGAGGCGTCCTGTCATAACTGGTTAACCTCGGTTAGCAGGCATGACGACGGGACCGACGCCCTGTCATAGCCTCGGTTAGCAGGCTCCACAACAGTATGTAATCATATCTTTGTCGGCAATGTGAAGACTAAAGTGACGGAGCCTTTCAGAGGCTACACCGGCGAGGTATTGGACTAATGCATTATCTCAGAGATTCGCGCGTCTTCAGTGCGCACGGGTCATCAAGGCCCGTATAATCGAGGGACGAATCGAGAGCTATGTTCATCATGTCACCGCTCCGGACGCGGGTGATGGAGAATCGCTGGTCGATAAATTCAAATATTAAATCAGACAAATGTAGGGATGGGAAGTATTGGGGGGGGGGGGGGTGTACGGCCGGACACACGGCGTGATAGATGGACACCCGAAAACAGCAAGAGATAGCAACGCCGCACTGACAACACCTCGCAGAGTCAAGTTTTCAACAATGTGTATTTTGAAAACATAACTTGAAGTATATTGCAAAATGGTAACGTTAGGTAAAGGAGCGGTAGTACAGTAGAGTTGTAGACAATGGAGACCTAAAATACCCCACCCCCCCGCCCCGTTAAGTTCAAACTAGAAATAACTGATTTCATAGTATAGTATGGCAGCTGTTGAAGTCATGAATATATCACTACACGTAGTATTATTTGACTTAGCTGGATAGAACCATCATTAGACTTATCACTGACAAAAGGATGAATGTTTGACAGTAAGTTTACTTCGTGGAAAAAAAGCAGATCTGGAATGGAGTTTTGGTTTCAAATTCTGCACTCTTCCACCTTGTCAGTTACTTTCTTGCAAACTTGAGACGCTAGACTGAAAATATTGATGTTTTACATATCTGAAGGCGCAAACGTCAATCAGTACTGTCAATTTCTGTATGGCTAAGTAGCCTTGTGAGTCATAATGCGATGGGGGGGGGGTATGGTAGCTTAGCTTGATCATGGAGTGTTATTATGAATAATGGTAGTTTATTCTTCCCCAGATCTCCCAGTCCTAATACTCGTATTTGTCTGAATTTAGCGGCGTGCTTGCGGAGTGGCGAACCCGTCGGTAGAGCAGAATGAGTCCGGACGTGCCCATTACAGCCGAGATTGGGTAATCCCAACCCGCCGGCGGGGCTGATTGTTCACGTCACCAGTAATCAGCCGGAATTGTGTTCCCGGATTGAGAAAATGGCCCACCGGAGGCGATACACCTCAAAAGAAAAAGAAAGAAAAAAACGTGCAGAAAAGAAATAGCGTATGTCCGGGAAATGGCCCACCGGAGGCGATACACCTACAAAAAAAAACGTGCTGAAAAATTCACCCTGAATGGATTTCTGAACGGTTGCAGATAGATGTGCAAAAGTTAGGTGTGACAGGTCGTTCAGTGTGATATAACCAGCTGCTGCCGCACCGCGTGCCTGCGAAGCTGGTGTGTTACGCCGAAGGGTGGTTATACCGACTATATAGATAGAGATACAGATACAGACACAGATACAGCAAAATAGCGTACATCCTGAAAGGATTTCTTTCTGAGTTAAAGAAATTTTCTGTCGTCGGTGCGAGGTAATGAATTGGTTTTCCCGGGGCTCGAAAAAAATGTGATTGTTTGCCGCGAGCGCGGGGAGCTAATTTTCGCCCCAAATTGACCGCAAATTGGCTGAATACTGCAGTTACGACCGAAAGAGTTGTTCTAGCGCGTTAGGACGACGCACACCCCATTTCTAAATGGAGAAAATCTTTTATCCTAAGTGAAAACCCTGATGGGACGGTTTGGGGAGGTATGAGGAAATTGTCTTTCACAATTAGGCAGATTGACGGAGTATCGGCAGCGGATGACAACAATTAAGCTAATCTTCGGGTGACAACTAAGTTATGGCTTCATAAACGGCGCTAATGAAGAAAACGGGGCGGTTAGCGAGCAGTCTGGCACGGGTTGGGGGAGTCGTGTGAGTGAGTGTGTGAGTGGGTGCTTGGTTGATTGATTGATTGCTTGAGTGAGTGAGTGAGTGAGAGAGTGAGTGAGTGAGGGGAGTCGTGTGAGTGAGTGAGCGAGTGTGTGTGAGTTAGTGTGAGAATGATTGAGTGATTGAGTGTGAGTGAGTGAGTGAGTGATTGAGCGAGTGAGTGAGTGATTGAGCGAGTGAGTGAGTGAGTGAGTGAGTGAGTAAATAAGTCAGAGTTGGCGAATAAGTGTGTGAATGAGGAAGTGAGTGAGTGCGTGAACGAGTTTGTTCGTAGGTTTCTTCTAGAAGCTATTTCATATACGCTGTTTTGTATCAATTGCTTGAGTCGAAACGAAAATGACATGATGGACTAAACTGGAGAAATTTAACCAGTGGCAAAAATCATTGTCATTGAGAATAACTTATTGTCATCGTTCCCAACTTAAAGTAGGAAGAAGTTAGGCAAAGATTCCTGCCACAGACCAACTGTAAAGACTACGCAGTGTAGAACCCGAACAGACGCCGTTCTCATGCCTACAGAAATCCGTCACGGCCGTGGCTGTTGTAGAAACGTCATCGCGGCCCGTCAGCCGGTCCCGTCGCCAGCGGAGCCGCGAAGCGAGCCTGTATAATTTAGTAGTCGGTACGCCTGACGGAGCTCGGTGACGCTGCCCGCGCGCTCAGATCCATTAAAAATGCATAGATATCTCAGCGGCGGCGCTGGCAGCGTGGAAAATTCATGTTTTCCTGTTGCCGGAGCGCTCCCGTGGGAGGAGGGAGAGTCGGAGAGTCACGGAGCGTGAGTCTGTCGCTGATCGTTCTCGTGACGAAACAAGCGGCTGGTGCCGGCGACGCGGATTTCTCTGGAAATTGGGAAAAGTTTGTGGCGAATCTCGCTCATTTCGTTGCTGCCGCCCCTATTGGGATACTTTCTGAGTCTGAACGCTGCACGGGAGGCGGTCTGAATAAGCGATACTGAACTTCGCGCAACACGCAACTATTACTGACAGTCATTCTATACAGATTATAACTTTGACTGCGCTGAGAACAACAAACAACAAAATTACAATTACTCGTAAATGTACACTACAAGATACTGTTCAGTCAATCGACACATAAATTTACAGGTAGCAATTAAGAGACAATCCAGAGTTCAAATCAATGTGCTCAAAACACAGCTAATGTTGTCCTTCATACCTAGGACATTTGCTCCACGTAGCTGTCCATATATGGAAGTACACCAAAGCTGACGTATTTTGCTGACTCTAAATTTCGCTCACCCAAAAATGTTTAAGTGCATGGACTATCTATATTGTATGACATTTACCTTAAACTTTGTTTCTCAGGACCTTCTCTCCATTTGATTGTTCGTGCATAACATCATAAACTGAACAGTGAAGTATTTGTAACGTCTAGTGCATCAGCAGTTTTTTTCCTAATTTTTCTGGAAATATCAAACTCTTGAGTTGAAATCAACTGTAAAAAGACGAAGACCAGAAAAAAAGCACAAACTAACAAAACTTCTAAAAAAGGGCACAGACTAACAAAGCTTCCAATATAACGCAGTATCCGTTTTGTTGCTAAAGATTCCCAGGTGCAGTTCGGGGGCATAAAATTTATGTCAACTTCATGTTAAGCATCCGATTTTAACGACTCCATCTTTACTGCCGCGGGGTACGGGTATGATTTTTAAAAGTCAACAACAAAATAGCTCGTGTTATGATCAACCCTTCTGCCATTTCTAAACAGATCATAACTCTTCTACAGTTAACTTCACCGTTAAATTTATAGAAAAAAAACGAGTAAATTAATAGCATTATGTTCCCGTAAACCGACCAGATGCGACGTGGGAAAGTTGGGGAGGGTTACATAAACCCTTATCTAACAAAGACTTTGTAAAAACTCTGCGTAGACCATAAAGTTGTGAGCACACAACATAAAAGCGTATATCAAATGCCATCGGACTGTTTGACTACCAGTGATAAAGATAATATGCCCGTTACCATCTGCAGTTGGACTTATACGTTTCCCAACATTGATATAACATCACATATATCATAACAACCTTTGTTCCTAATATCTATAAAACAACGTGGTAAAAAATAACAACGTCCCGTCCCAAACCCATTTACAAATCCGCAGCTTCCCAATGGACCGATCCTAAAACCCCGCCCCTGTTCGATCGAACAAATAGAACCCCCTATTCTATTTCGAACACCCTCGTCAAAAATAGCCATTTCTGTCCAATGTGACAGTTTTTGACGTATTCGAAATAGAATAGGGGGTTCGATATGTCGTTCGACAGGATTGGTTCATTCTGCTGTTTCAACTTTAACAGCGGGCGGATTTTTTATCGTTTGGCTTACTGACTCAGTGGAGTCTACTTTTGATTTATCGCCTGCCGTAACATGTGAAATAAAATATTAAACTATGAATATACAATGAATGGGGATCAGCCCGGGCCGGCCACGCACCATAAACCCCGGTAAACGACTGTGCGTCCAAATCACCTGAGCGAGTAAATCTACTCCGAATCACCCCGTCTCGTACGGAATAGTCCGGCCGAGTATTTCGTACAGGATAATCCTGAGACATAACGGGTTGGGAGAGAGATAAGTTGTGCCTGGGAAGGAAGGAGCGAGGGCTGAGGGTGTTACGGGGTACCCAGGGCAGGGGGAAGGGTTGAACAGGCGCGTCATTTCTTCGGACCGCTTCCATCAACTGTTCTTCAAAATCGATTTGAGAAGTTCCCAAACTTTGACAAAGCCAGAAACTGCTACGTTTGAAAGAGACAGAAAAGCGTGGACTTCGTAACGAAATGCGCTTCAAACGGACGTTGGAAAAATGATGAGAGGGCGTCTCTTTTGTACCTTTCTAGAACTGTCATAGAGTGGAACTGGCTGCCATCTAGTACAGTAGGGGCATCAACACTAGATGGCATTTAACAACATTGGTAGTCAGATGTGCACAGGTTACATATAGGTCGCATGACAGGTTGCATGACAGGTCGTCCAGTGTTACATATAACTAGCTGCTGTCGCGCCGCATACCTGTGTTATGACGAAGGGTGGTTATACCAGCTGTATAGACACAGATTCATATACAGATCACATTACGCTCCTTTCTCAAAAAGTATTTTTTTCGTATCTCAGAGATTGTTTCAACAATGATGATTTATTGCATCCAAATCTAAAAAGACAAATGTTTCCACAAATCTGCCAGACTGTACTTGTGCCTTTCAAAGTTTCTGCGTGATTAAAAGAGGGGTTGCTACCCCACATGCTCCTTAAGCGTATAAATATGCAATTTAGACGTTCTTGTTGTTGTTACGCTCCGCCGAGTCTATGAATGTTTGAGCATATGTATGCGTACGAGCGCATGGGAGGAATAGCGCAGAGCTTATTTCGCGTGAGAGAGAAGTTATTCTGGAATTTTTAAACCGTTGCGTGAAGTGCATTCAACATCTATGCAGGGTTGTTCTGTATCTGTGTCATTACAAGAAAAAGAAGACAATGTTAACGTACACAAAAATGACTGACATGTATTAATACCAAGTCTCGCTACCTGGCCCGTCGACGCACATTAACTCAGGTATACGCAGACGAAGATATAATCCTGGAAAAAAACTTTGAAGCAAGTCCGCTATACATTGATATTGATAGTAACATGTTGTATTTGAGTAAATCACAACAAGAATGTTGCAATGCAAAAGTGATTTTTTTTTCTATCTACGCACGTACTCTCTAAAACAATACAAGAAACAATACAAGTAATCTTCCGAGCCCCGCAGTGCCTCACCGGTGCCCAAGTGCAGTGAGATACCACCTTTAACGAAGACGCAATCGGAGAAACAACCTTTTGAACCAGGTCGGCATGACGGATGTTTTTTTTTTTGGGGGGGGGGGGTCATTAAAAAAGCAAGAAGACAATTGTGACACTAAAATGACACCCAATTGCTTCTTTCTATCTACGTTCTTAAGGTTTCACGTACACCACATGAAGTCTAAATGAAGACGCAATCGGAGAAACAACCTTTTGAACCGGGTCGGCATGAGGAGGCTTTAATTGTGTGTCATTCAAAGAAAACAAGACCGTCTCGTGTATCCAACTTCTTTCTACCTTCGTCCTCAAGCTCTCTCGTACACTGCATGAAGTTAAAGGTGGAGCCGCAGTGCCGCACTGGTACCCCAAATGCAGTGAGATACCACCTTAAACGAAGACGCAGTAGAAGAAACAACCTTTTGAACCGGGTCGGCATGACGGATGCCGCAGTCAGTCCATGCGCGGGTACGCCACGCCCCGTTAAGCACAGTCCGTGATGCACCCCACAAATCTCCCTCCCCCTGAGCCCCCCGAAATCCCCGAAAATCGCCCCAATTCCAAGTCAAACTATCCCACTCTGACCCCTCCGACCGGACGTTATTTGTTTGCCTTGATAGTGGGCACTGCAATGGCCCTCTAACGGTCGTAATGGCATGTTTTTGTCTTCTGTTTATCATCGAAACGACTTCTATTGTGTTTATATTCATAGTTTATTCCCGATATGGCAAATTTGATCACTAGTTGGATAACCCGGACATGATGTACGACATGATAATGTTATACTGTACGGTCTTAACTTGATGGAGACGCTCAGACGCAACGACTTTATCGATGCTTCGTATTACAGCGAATGTACCAAGGGTTTACTGGGAGCCGTACAAACTGAACTCGTCTCGGAAAAACTGCACTTTTATTTCTTTTCTTATCAATTAGACCCTCCAGAAGTCTTAACTTCACTCGAAAGAATCCACTGAAAGAAAATGTCAGCTTAGTTTTGCTAGATCGACCATCAAAGTTAAGTCGGAGACGAACTTTTACTTTTTTCTGTAATTCTGTAATGCATTAAGGACATTTATAACATTTCCTTTCGTAATGTTATAGACAACGTTTCCCGGCACGTTTAATACGTGCACAATGCTACAATAGCATCCAATCCGTCTATAACGCTATACCGTCAAGACGCGACCATCTCTAAAACTGCAGTTGCCTTCCAATAAGTTTTTGTTTGAGGGGGAGGGGTGTGATCAAAGAATGTACGGTGTAGTTCTTGGTTTCACTAACTAACGGTATCGCTGCTAGGGGTAATGATTCAGACCCATGTAAAATTCACTCTGTACGAGTTCAGAGTATTTCCCAACTACGTTTTTATTGTTGGACCGGTCCAGAAAAAAAAAACGGACCTGAAAAAATCAGTAGACCGGATCCTCCGGACTTGGATCTGAATTTTCTGTACCGGTACCCACCCCTGTTCCCAACGATGGAATCTCGAAGATGAATTGTTTCTCTCAAGCTGAGTTTGATGAGCGTCTTTTTTCCATATTGAAAGATTTTTTTTCTTTCTCTCTCTCACACACACTAATACATCATCCCCAGCTTGCCAACCGCGCGCTCGCTGCCTTTTCTGCCCGCTGTTGGCCGGCCTCGCCTGGAGATAGGAGATAAGAAGAACCGAAATCCACCCCGAACGCAGGTCGTTTGGCAGATAAGCCCGGCCCCAAGATAACATCTCCGGTCCGCCTGACCGCGCTTGTCTGCCGCGGACCACAAGAATAACGCCGTTCTCGCAGCTCCGGCAGCAGCACGAGAGATGCACGGGCTCTTTTTTGCTTCACAATAGCGATCGTTCCTGGCTCGGAACGTTTCTGTTATTCACGCTTGCCACCTGTTTTCACGCGGGGGCGAGAACACTGGTTTGGGTGAGAGCTTGTCTGTTCATCTGGATGCCTTGATACAATACGTCACATATTCTTCGTGAAGCGATGAAACCACAATGATGGGCGCTATGTGCGCACGTGCTCTCCATCAATAGCGATCGTACCGGTGAGATCTGGAAACCGCGTGGTTATTTTTGGTGCCACGCATATTTATGCAACCTTCGGGAACTTTCTTACACAGCAAAAAGACGCGATGTTATGCGTCGCATGCAACTCTCACACTAAAGAAACGTGTCCCAAATTATACACCTGGTATTCGAGAAGTATTTTGGCTATTTTAATCAATAGAAGAGGTGCAATGACAATGCTACATGAACTGAGCGTCATTTTCATGTATATATAAATAGAGTACATGGAGAGAGTGCTTTCATGTTTTTAACCCTCCGAAAGTCATCAGAAACCATACGTATTTTTTACGTTACTCAATGTAGTTTTCAACCATTACATATGGCTATGCAAATATTACAAAAAAGTGCATGTATTTGAAAAGTGAATTTGTTAGACATTCACTATTCACAGCTATGACTGAACACTTTCCAGCATTTTTAAGATAATTGAAAACTTTGAAAACTACTTGACCTCTCCTCCCTCAGAGCAATGCCTGCGCATCATCTAAAACCATCACAGAGAATTCTCGGTGTTGGTCTTTTTCCCGTTTGTTAAAGCAAACCACCTGGCGTCAGCCAATGGACTGACATGATCTGCACATGAGTATAGTTTGGGATGAAACTGGTTGGATGTCAGGATGATGATTGTGTTGGAGAATCACACCTGTTGTACCTGTTGCAATTCAAATTAAGTCTAAAGTCTAAAGAATCAAACCACTTCTCCCTCAGAGCAATGCCTGCGCGTCATCTGAAATCAGGGAAATCTCAGCAAGTTTTCGCTTGTTATAAATCCGATCTCGCCAACTCTAGCCGTTAGACTACCACTCCCCTTACCATATCTTCATAGCGGAGGTAATGATTTCGTCTGCGGAAGAGTAAGTTTGCCGTGTCCATCAGGTCGCGAGAGGACATCATCTGGTTCACTAGAACACGTCGCCAGCCTTATCACGGTACGAGGGGAGGGACGGGCACAACAGGCGCTGGTGCCTTATCTGTGCACCCACCGTGCATTCACTTGGCACCTCCGTGTAATTTCTCCCACCTTTTTTTAACTCTCTCCTGCTATCTTCTTGAGAGAGAAGCTTTGGAGAGTCCCCGAGGAAACCCTTCTTCCTTATCTCCCTCAGTATGAGCGCGGAAAGCCGCAGCAGCGACCAGTGCCAGGGGAACTGCTGATAACAGTGAAGGATGAGGCAGATGTCTTCCAACGGAGCAATATTTGCTATCTTTGTAAGGGTTCCGCGATAGGAATATCATTTTCAACGAAGTGGCTAGCAACTTTGTGGGCGGAAATTGAAGGAAATTATGAGTTATTGTTTGTTTTATTATCGACAATAACGCATTTTCTATGAACGATGAGTAAGGATCATGCAGTTCCTGAATGTATATTTCACGTGCGAGTGACACAGTTCAACTCGTCAACGTTCGTCTTCTCCGTCTGAAGTTAGATGGCCAGGAAGAAATAATGTAATATCATCCCGACCAGCTTAGTCTTAGTACGAATTCGAGGACCTTGTTCTCTGTTACTGTTAGACAGGATACAGGTGCTGTGAAATTGTAATAACGTTCAGATAGCAAGATCATTTTCCAAGACGAGCTCGAAACACAATCTATTCATTTTATCCTCTATAGTGGTGTATAAATTGTAATTTACCCCAACTGATAATTAGCAATTGCGAACCAAAAAAGTTATATTCAAAGGAAAAGTAACACTCATATTGGACGCCGAAATGCGGTTTATATGTAGACACATTCGATGTTTCTTAACCTAGTGCGAGTATAACAGTTACTGGACATAATCGTGTATGAATTGTTTTCAACCTAAACTCATTATTAGGAAATGCGAACCAAAAAAGAAAAGTAACTCATATTGGTCGCCGTGATGCGGTTTATATGTAGACAGATGCGATGTTTCCTAACATAGTACAAGTACGACTGGACATGAATCGTAATCACTTCGCTCCTCCATTAAGCTTGAGCCCGATAAGATCGTCTGATCTTCCCCGGGTACGCCCCTTTAATTTCATCCACTGCAGCAGCCGCCTCGCTCCACAAACTCGCGCCGCGATAACTTCTCGCGCGAGCTAGCTAGATCATCGCGAGATTTGGCTCCGCGCGGGATTTGGCCGCCAGGTTCCGGGTTGGTGGCGATGCCTGTGCATCAGCAGGCACTTCTTTCGACAAGGATCAAGAGATTATTTCATAATTGCGGGTTACTTCCTCCGCCGTAGGGCAGAAGCGGGTTGATAGAAACATCTGCAGCCCGCTTCACTGTGCCGGGAGAGGCGACTTAATACTAGTAACAGAATTTGGGTCGCAAAATCTTTCTAAGTGACACGTTTACAAACGGGTTGAAGGACGGCAGCTTAGGGGCGTTAGCCACAACGGGTTATATTTCAATCCCATATGGATAACTACTGAATATGAATAACATTTCAGGCTGCAAGGAAAGACTTGTCACGGCTCGGATTATGTTGTCAATATTATTGATGAGATGTGCTCTTAAACAAATGGCTCATGATATTCGTGCCTTATTGCTAGACTCAGCATGACGTATTGTTCCCACTTAAGAGAACGGCGACAGAACCAAGTATGCCACTTTTCCGGCTCTTTGATTTAAGATAAAAATAGTACTAAATTGATACTCTACTGAAAAATCTTTCCATTGTTGCTTATGGCAAATATTCATGAATTACACTTGGTATATGCTTATAACGAATTTTAGGGATTCCTATTTTCAAATGTTTGTATTTTCTAGAGTTCAAAGTAAGCAGCGCTTTAAACAGCACTATAGATATTGCTCCAGTGCAGTTGTTTAACACCAGTAGTTAAAGCCCAACCTCGCATCTGTATGGGGTCGGCTCGACTCGCGAACATTTTTCTATGGCTGTAAAAGACTACAGTGCATGGTGCTACCGCGAACTTAAGACCACCGCGAAAAGTCATTTTATCCGCAACCGCGAAATTAAATCCCCGCGAACTTGAATGCATTTACAGTATACTGTATACGTTCTATGTAGACAGATGCGATGTTTCCTAACATGGTGCAAGTACGACTGGCCGTGAATCAGCTCACGGCATCAGTATTCTCCCCCCGACACGCCGGGGGATTACCGCCCGGCTCAGCCACAGTGCGCGGGTGGCGCGGAGAGAGCACTTTTATAGAGTCCGTAGCGCCGAGAAGATTAGGCGCGCTTTGTTGGGCGTTCAGAACGGCATGCGAATGGGAGTCTATGAATATTCTGCTTCTTCTCCTGTAGTCTGTTTGGAAGTGGAGTACAAACAAATGGACTGATGAAGCGCTCACAGGAGTGTTAATCCCTCGTGCTTTTCTTTTGAACCTTAACTTCCAGGAGGCACACAAAAAGAAAGTTTTGTGATATTCTTCTTGGTCGTTGAAGATTGGCAGCTGTCAAAAAGGAGGACGTCTCTCCTATGTACTCTGTCTCTCCTATGTACTCTGGTGTCCGTTTCGAGGATCATAACTCTACAGACAGCATGTTATTTGAACTCCAGTTAAGGTGATGCGCAAACAAGATTGGTAGCCACTAGGCCTCTGTGCGGCGCGGTAATACGATCCTTCACCCGCCTGTCAAACTCGGGTCGGCAGGTGCACCCAAACAAAATCAAATGTCGTCCGAAATCTGGAATCGTGTCTGGTTATCGAGCGATCGACCACCCGGCGGTCCGGTTCGATTTTTCTGTCGGGGTTTTCCTTCCTTCGCCCGAGTGCCTCCACCGTTTCCCCATCACGGGCTCTCACACGCTCGTCCGTCTCCCACCGGGTCGATGGGAACAGTCGTTATGCCCAGCTGGTAGGTCACGGATCCCCGCGCGATACGATCGGTACGGCCTCGGTACACATTAGGGGAAAACTTGCTTCCAACTAGAAGTAGCAGCCACAAACTAAAGGGCTAACAGTCCGTACTGCTTCTGTACACATTAGGGTAGAGTTAGGGAGGGGGGGCGACTATCTTCCAACAAGAAGTACTAGGCACAAACATGGCTAACAGTTGGTACAGCTTCTGTACACATTAAGGTAGTGTCAACGTACCCACGCCCTTTGCTAAAACTCGCTAGAATTCGAACTTCTTCTACGACAGAGTTAGGGGTAAGACTTGCTTCTAGCAAAAAGTACCAACCACAAACTATATAGAGCGCCCCTATTACTAGCATAGGTACAACTTTGTGCAAATTATGGCAGAAAACAACTTTATGAACCAACCACAGACTTTACAGGGCACACCTTCTCCACTACGCTTCTTCGCAAGTTGGCAAGAAAAAAACTCCCCCAAAGGAATTGTTGACTGGAACTTCGAACTTTCTTTGGATTTTGTGAACCATTGGCATCTTTCGCGTGGCGTCGATTGTTGGTCAATGTTGTCTAATGTTCCGTCAATTTGTTTGTCCTTGTGTGTGTTAGCTGTTTTCGGTGTCCCTTTCTTTACACGCTACCAATGTTTTTCTCTCCACCGATTAGCTGCAAAACTTTCAGGACACGCTCCTGACTTTTGTCCCAGAAGTTTTTTTTTTTTTAATCAATTCCGAAACACCTTCCATACGTGTATGACACCATTTATCACCTGTAAGAGCATAAGTATAGGAGGACTGCGTTTGTTTGGACGTAACCTTGGTGTAAATTTCCTACCACCGCAAACCCCTTCTCGAGCACACGAAGGTCTTCCTGGTCCGCCCTGTCTCGTAGTTTTGAGTGTCGGTGATAAATTTTACGGACTAAACAGTGAAATTTACCGCCCAAGCAAAGCGGCAGATTGGGGGTAAAAAGATTATGGTTCCGTCGATTTTTCGCATTTGGTGGCCTTCCAGTGCCCGATGTCATAACGCTTTTACAATCGTTATGATTGCTTTAGAAACACAGACGGTTGGGCCGTTTACGGGAAATCGTTACGTGACGCGAGGGCGACGTTCGCGGAGGCATAACTTAAGGAACTCGCGGTATTGACAGAAAGGCCGAGTCAATAAGCAAGCGGAGACGGGAAAAGGATTAACCAG
Source organism: Branchiostoma floridae (assembly GCF_000003815.2). Classification (NCBI taxonomy): domain Eukaryota; kingdom Metazoa; phylum Chordata; class Leptocardii; order Amphioxiformes; family Branchiostomatidae; genus Branchiostoma; species Branchiostoma floridae. The sequence continues at coordinate 4,301,999 of NC_049982.1, forward strand.
AAAAGTTTGGACGAGGTCACAACTTTAACAACAACGACAACAGTTGTGCAAAATTAAAGGTTTGAATGCGTCCCATAGCGTAACTTAAACTTGGCATAACTTAAAGAACTCGCATTATTGACAGAAAGGACGAGTCAATAAGCAAGCGGGGACGGGAAAAGGATTAACCAGAAAAGTTTGGACGCGGCCACAACTTGAACAACAATAACAGCAGGTGTGCGAAAGCTTTGGATGCGTCCCGTAGCGTAACTTAAACTTGGCATAACTTAAGGAACTCGCGGTATTGACAGAAAGGCCGAGTCAATAAGCAAGCGGAGACGGGAAAAGGATTAACCAGAAAAGTTTGGACGCGGCCACAACTTGAACAACAATAACAGCAGGTGTGCGAAAGCTTTGGATGCGTCCCGTAGCGTAACTTAAACTTGGCATAACTTAAAGAACTCGCGGTATCGACAGAAAGGCCGAGTCAGTAAGCAAGCGGAGACGGGGAAGGGATTAACTAAAAAAAGTTTGGACAAGGCCACAATTTTAACAACAACAATAACAGCAGGTGTGCGAAATGTTTGCAAGTGTCGCGTAGCGTACAAAGCGGTAGAAAGGTTGGCTCAAAACCCAGAGGTCCTGGGTTCGAGCCCTCTGGTATGCTCAGACTTTGTGCCCTTGGGACTAAGTCACAACTTTAACAACAACAACAACAGTTGTGCGAAAGGTTTGCAAGCGGCACCTAGCGTACGTAACGCCGGTAGGGAGTTTGGCCCCAAACCCAGAAGTCCTGGGTTAGAGTCCCCTGATATGCTCAGACGTTGTGCCATTGGGACGCGGTCACAACCGTTTAATATCAACAAACAACAGTTGTGTAAAAGGTTTGCAAGAGACGCCTAGTGTACGTAACGGGAGGGAGGTTTGGCTCTTAACCCAGAGGTCCTGGGTTCGAGCCCTCTGATATGCTCAGACGTTGTTCCATTGGGGAAGTCAACAATCTGACTCAGAAACAAAAGCGACCCCTACAATCTAAATATATACATTAATATTATTCTAAAATTATGATACCATGTGTTCCCTAGTTGCCTTCAGTATTATGATTAACAGAAACTTGCATAGCTTACACCTCAACCTGACCCTGCATACCTTAGCCTCGGGAGCCTGTATAATGTCTATAATATTGCTGTTGGGGGTATCATATCCGGAAGCATTTGTTATCAATTGCCTCAGATCCCTCCTACAGGAGCTCTGTCCGCTTTACCGAGACATAAACAGGACTCGATATTAAGGAAGTGCTCCATCATCGATACATAAAATGCATCATGTAAGATTTCGACTGCAGTCAGTCGTGGCTTGGCAAAAACGGAGCAAGATATTTTGGCATTCCTGCAACTTTCCTCAAACTTGTTCCATGTGTGTCTTTCTGCATGTGTCAGAAGAACAAAGTCTCAAATTTCGAGACCTTGAATTTGACGCGCGTTCTGGCAGGTCGCTCTGCACGACTCTTTTCGTCAGCGCTCGCCGCTCCGACGAAGCGACAGCCCTCGGCGGGACAGCGCGGTCCCCCCGCGGGCCTCAGCAGCTTGTCGCGGTCGCCCTGTCTGACCCCGACTGGAGCCAACAAAGGCCGGCGGGACGGCCTGTCAGCCCTCGGCGGCAGCCGCCTGCCTCCCCCGCCCGGCTCACACCGCGCGCCCGGTCGACACGCCTGACACCGACCGGAGCCAAAGAGTCCGATCCGAGGGAGTGATAGCGCTCGGTGAGCTTTGCCCCGGACCCCCGAGCGACTCGTTGCCCTTTCCCGATCACCGGGTCTGACCCCGAGCACGTCGCAGCTGGAGCGGGAACCCGACCCCTCCGTTCTCGGGAGCACCCCCATGGGAAGGCCGCAGGTGTGCCGAGGTGACCCCGCTGGCCAGCGACCATGACTCTATTCATATCCATCTCTATTGCCGTGGGGGAGGCACGGGGCCGTGCATGTACCGTATATCATATTCTTGTCGCAACGCTTGTAATTACATCTTAAAAACAAACCTGCTTATCAATGGATACGGCACAACATGTGTATGCTGCACAACATCAGCATCTTGCTGCCTGGTGCAGCATACTGTATTGTCAAGTTGCAATTTAAATAAAGTCAAGTCAATGGATACGGCATCGCAGGTAAACTACTTTATGTAAGCAAAATTAAAAGATGAAATCTGCACCCGCATCTATTATATATGTAGGTCATGAGAACAGGGAAGTGTGGACCTGGATAGCTCAATCTTCCTCTGGTTCTCCGGAGCAAATTGTGCGTTTTATGTACTTCTGTGATTATTCTTTTTCGTGTGTATCAAAACATTAAAAATTAACCAAGCTTTTTAAAGTTTAAAAGATATTCGTAGGACAACTTCTTCAACTATTGCCCTGACATATTGTAGAATCGAGTGATCCGGGCGTTAGCTGTCAGTTAAGCACATCTATTCCATATACTTGGTATTTGCAAGCCTTTTTCGTTTACGTTTTGCCACTTTTGCGAGTTGTGTTTCTTTCGCTCTCTTTCCCTTAAAAAAAAGTCCCATGTTCATCCCGCTATTAGATTATGTTCCCAGTAATGATGCTATTCATTGACCCCCCGCGCGGGGACCGTGACGTCAGCTGGCGCGTAGCGGGCCAGCGGCGTGGAACGAGAGCGGCTGCACGTCTGGGTGACTGCGCGGGGGGCAAGGTGACTCGTTCCCAGTGTGGGTCAGCGAGTTTGAAGAACGCCCGGCCTAGAGGAGTGATTCATGGGTAATTCGACGAGCAGGTTCGCGTTTCCCATTGAACTATGAAGGGCCGGTGTGTAACAGCTGTTAGCTGTGGGCGATCTTCCGTGGATCATGCAAAATGTTTCACTTCATTTTTTTTCTCTGACGTTTTTATGTGCGTTCGGTTGTGCTTCTAGATTCGCCTGGTTAGTTGTTAGACACAAGATATTCAAATGGCGCTTCTTCCGTCTGTTTAAAAGATCTAATTTCATGGGACCAAGTACCTTAAGTTAAGTTTTCGTAGTCCTTTTTAATAGGCAAACGATAATGCTAGTTACCTTTATGAAGGTTAGACATGCAGGTTATAATGCTACTTCGTATGGTAAAAATGACGTTTCAGTCAGACGACCAAAATTTGTTATAGAGCACTTTCAAGACTTGCCAGCTATTGAAAGTGCGGGAAACAAATCAATTGATAGTCATGAACTCACGCCTAAGATCTTTTTCCTACGTTGCGTACGTCATAGCCTATAGGTTGTGTGTGCATGGTGGGATCCGCTCCCTTCGCTGCAAGTCTGAGCCATTGAATAACGCATCCTGTCTTTGAATCGAAACATTCTGCTCCTTTATAAACTGGTGCTGAACTGTAAATATTAGCGCGCAGTCTCGGAGATGGAGCCGATGCCCCGACGACCCCTCTCGGAGGGCACGGCGTGGCGGCCATGACACCATGTATCCCATGGGTCACCGCTCGCGGATGGGTATCAAATTCACGAGCTGTGATTCGACCTCCGTGTTGGTGTTGCCGCTCTACAAACCACCTGCTCGATTTGCTCCGAGAATTTTAGCTTGTTTTGTGCAATCAATATGGCATCCACGGAAACCATTTCCTCAAAACCCTCTTCTAGACTTCGTTTTCGACAGCATTCGTAAAACTGCCATAGTCCACCAAATGCGCTTAGATGAAAAGTAAGTAGAATAGTAGCTATTTGTAAAAATTATTTACTTTTTTGGTAACTATTCACGTCTTCTTATGTTACGTATTCGACTTGTGAATGTGTCACAAACTTCTACGTGGACTACAAACATTTAACCAAACAGCACTCCGCAACGTTGAAGTCATAAACATATTCATCAAAACTTATCGTGAAACAAGTGCATATTTTTCTCTCTCTCTTTTTTTTTTAAAGATCGATATATACTGTGTTCACTTTCCAACCAACCCTTTTTGTTGTACAAATCCTAATCCGGCCCATCAACCAGCCAGCACCCGGGCAGTCATCGGTGTCACAAAAGCTATTACCTGGCGCAATGACCCGAACCCACCCGGCAGGTTTCCGGCGGCGTTCGATACCTCGCTCCAAGTACCGCCACCTTTAGTCGGAGGGGTCAACAGGCCCGAGTTAGGCTTAGGTCACATTTCCAAACCGGGGCCCGGCCGGGATGTTTTCAGAAACGAAAAATTGAAATGTATCCGTATCCTGTATCCGTACACAAATTATGCCCATGAAGCTTATGTTGACATTTTGTGTAGTTTGCTGTCTTTTATATAATTCTTTTCCCTCCCGAAAGCTGCCCGGCCGGGCCCCGGTTTGGAAATGTGCAGCTTTTAGGAGGGAAAAGAATGATAAAGGAGACAGCAAAATACACACAATGGCAACATAAAATTCATGAGCATTATTTGTGTACATTTCTAGGTATACATTTGTAGTTTTTCTTTAAACATCCCGCCCGGGCTCCGGTTTGAAAATGTGACCTAAGCCTAAGAGGTCTACAAACTAAGGGTACCTACCAGTATAATGTACAGTTCAAAAGCGCTTTTCTTCTCGTTGGATCGGTACAGAAATATCGGTGGAAAAAATCAGTGGGCCGGATGCTGGACCGATTCGAAAATGAACAGATTGTATCGGCCAGCTTTTATGTACGTGTTTTGGTGCTTACAAGTCCACGAAAAGAACGAGCGAAGTAGAGGAGACTGGTTGATAGTCATTTTCCCCAAGCTTCTATTGTCAAACTTGGTCTTAAACAGAGGCAGTTAGTGTTGATTACCTTAAGACAAGATTTTAAAACGCCAATGGACGTCGGATATAGTCCACATAACAAAATCCTTTGTTAGCGAAATGGGCCATTGTTTTTACCGCCATCTTAAGGTCAGCGCCCCCGAAAAAGAGATCCGCACACCTTTCCCAGCTCGAATCTGCTTCTGGCGAATTTGCCAATCAATTTTTTTACCTTCCTGTTATTTTGCTGGGAAGCATCGTGTACTTCTCACTATGGAAGCATCCAGGAGAGTCGCAAGCACAGTTGGCTCCCGCGCTGACCCGAATCGGCGTTTTCCGATTGGCGGCTGCTTTAAAACGGTTTAGCTGACAAGCGCAAGTCAAGTGACATCCGTAAAACTTTGCTGCACTCGGCACTAGACAAGAGAAGGAAGGAAGGGGGGAGGTCGCGACGTTCAACTGGAAGTCTACAGCGAAGACAAAAACCTGTATTGTGAATTGACATACATTCTCTCAAGTCTTCTCAGTCATACTTTTACGTATTACGCAATATACAAATTGTAAAAAATCGGAGAAAATTACAAAACAGTGTTGCAGTGAACGAACCCCTCAGTGTCAGTGACGCAAGCTTGACGCAAGTGCAGTGCCGAGTGCACCTTAAGGAGACATTCTCACGACTTTGAAAAGCTGTTGACTTTCGAATGTCTCTTCAAACCTGACATGACCGCAGGTCGCAGGACACACCCACGACGGCGGACTCCCGTCTGTAATGACTCTCTGCGCATGTCCGGGGCGGCCCCTGTGCCCTGCTGCCATTTCAAGATCATCGTCTGTAGTAGGCGGCCGACTCCCTAGTGGGTTGTTGGTGTTTTTCGGACCCAAAGTACATTCGGGCGGGTGGTTCAAAAGCCGCGTTTTGTTGCCCTGGTGTTTTTCGAGCCTCACACCATGTTGATGTGATTATATGGATGACATCCTCGACCTCTGGGAGCTGTAAATTTGGTGCGAGCGTGCGAAAAAAAGAACGTTGCCTTCATCATGATATCTAAGTGGTCAGGAAGGTTTAACAAATAACTGAACACACACAATACGGTATACCGAACGATAGATTGTTTTTGCTCTTTCACTTCGTTTCCCCTTTGACTTTGCGACTGACTTTGGTATCCTACAACAATGGTAACCGTTATTTTATATTCTGCTTTGCAACTTACGGTGTACATTTGCTCATTTTCAGCTGCTTTGTACGATTTACTCTGTGGTTGAAAATCTTTTTTTTCTTTTTGGAAAATTAATGCCCACGTGGATGTCATCCATATAATCAAGTCAACATGGCCTTATAACACATTCAGGCCGGCGCCCTAAAAGTAGCATTTCCGTGCCCTGGTGGGATGTAGGTGTTTTTCGGACCCTCTGTATACTCGGGCGGGCACTCCAAAAGCCGTGTTCGGGCGTGCCCCCGATGACCCGTTCCCAGCCGAGCCCTTTGAAGCCATCTCGTTCCCAGGGCGAGGATCCGCACTCCCGGGGCCGACCTAGTCGTCCCGGCCTGCCCTTTGACCTCCAACATTCCCGGACAAGCTCCAAGGCGATCCTTAACCACCCACCGGAGACCGGATCTGTAAGTGGCCTCCGACAGGTGTTATTGTAGATAACCTCCCACAACCTCTGCATCATACTCTTTGTACATCCGGGCACTTTGAATCCTCGGGGAAGACATTGCGGTTAAAGGCTTTTTGTAAGATACTTCATCAGGAGTTGTTTTAAGCTTACATGTTCGCGGCCTGTTCAAATTGTCTTATCCTTTCTTTATTACGCTGCTTGTTGTGAAATTGGTGCTGACTGCTGTGATCTAATGGTTAGTAATGCCGCTATTGGATCGCAACCTCGGGGGTTCGAATCTCGGCCGGCTGTCGGCGCTGACTGTTCTTGAGTCAGACATTCGCTTTTACCAATCCTCATCATTAGTTCTTACCAAGGCAGCGTGCGTGTTCCATTGGTTAGCGACCCTGCCACTGGAACTAGTAGCCGTGAGTTCGATTCCGGGTATGTCGCTCACCCGACATGCACGCGACCGGAAAGGGTTGCAGTCTTTAGGATAGGACGTTAGCCGTTGTCAACTGTTCATTGTGCTTTTTAAAAAGAGCTAGACCTAGGGGAATTTCCACGGTAAAATGAACCTGTACATTCGTCTGTCCTTTCTGTCACGACCAATGAATACTAGCACTTTAGTGTGCTACAACCTTATCGAAATCACCTTTCTTTTTATACCTACCGCATATTTCCAATAGGTTTGGGACAGATACTGGAGTTTGCGGTACTTATCCCTCAGAACTTTCAAATCACACAACTCTACTAGTAAGTCCGGCGTTTCAAAGTCGCATTAACTTTTGTTAAATTACGAGAAAAATTATAGCCAAAGGGCACTTCATATTCGACAAATCAAAAAGACATTTTTGATACGTATTGCTCAAAGATTCTCAATGATCCCATGACATCCCTTGCCATTTAATGCCCAGGGCGTATTTTTTCATGATTTTTTTTCTCCACGTTGTGTACATATTTTTCTATTCTGAATAGCTGAGGCACTTGCAGTGGTCTTTAAGTATAAGCTTAGGAGCATGCCTTTCTTTGCACACGTGTAAGTCAGGAGATTGTACAAAGTAAACCACTTCTCGGTACCTAATCACATCACGCCAGACTCCCTTCGAAAGTTTTCTGTCTTTGACCAGACATAAACTCCACTTGAAGAATCTACAGATAACCCGGGTGGAAAAGTCGAAAATCACAAATCTCTTTGTGCGGAGTTCGCGGGCGATGTTTGCCGGTCCTGACCCCAATATCCCGCCCATACAGCCGGGCCTGCCGGAGATTTATCCCGCAGAATGGCCATCACATCTGTAATACACACTCCGGTGAAGGGGCCGCGCTCCCGGTTACGAGCCCACGCCCCCATTGTCCCGGGTTACGGTTGTCGGTCGCGACCCCAATCTCAGATCTTCGCTTCCCTTTGGGGAATCTAAATCGAATTTATCTCCAAGAACAAACATTGGCTTTGGTAATGAGCGCGCGTCCAGCTAGCCCCATTCCCGGTCACTGCTGACCTTTGCTGCCCGCCAGGTCTAATCCAGTTTTAGTGCCAATATTTGGAGCTGCGAACTTTCCCCGGCTGGAACGCCCTTTAGCGGTCGTTTCTCGCATCCCGGTCTCGACCCCAATTTCCTCATTTTCTCAGCAGAAAAGGACAATTTTTACTGCTATCAAAATGGAATTGGACTGAGCGATATCCTGCAGCGTGTGGTGTCCACCGCTTGACTGTTATTGGCTGTTGCTCAGGAGTTATGCAGGTTACAGTCTTGCCGGCCGGGAACCGTTAGGAGATGGGTTTTACCAGTTTAGAGTAACAGTGAAGGTAGTGATCCAATAATAGCTGAAGGTAGTGATCCAATGATTGTTTTCTTGTAGTTTTATACACAGATGTCCTGATCCGCTTGTTTTAGGGGTGCTTTTGTTGGTAACTTTTTATTGCGTTGTGGTGTAGCTTTTTGAGTCCTCCCACATCTTCATTGCTATTTCCTATACATATACCAATGCAAGATAATGCAATGTTTATTGTGGTCTGTGTTGCGATGTTCATGTGTGTAAACACTTGTTAGTAGACATTTTGAAAATCTTACAAAGCTGGAATTATGATATTTCAAGAAACTTTCTAAAACGTTACTCTACATTCTGCAACAATATACATGAACTGTGGCGCTTCTTGTAGTTTGAGTTTGAAAATGACTTCCCAACTTTTAAATTGTTTGTATAAAATGAAAGTCGGTGTACCTCAGAGCTACCTCATTCTCATTGATTTTTGAAGACGTTGTTAGGAATCGCTAAACCCAGATCCCCTCAGTGTAGGTATTAATCATCATAAGCTGCACTTGACCGTACCACATGCCAACAAATGGGAACTATTGTCGGGTATTCCTTTAGTGGACTAAAGTATTATGCCATGACATTGAATGAAACGACTTTGTAAAGCTTCTCTGAATTGAAAGTCCTCGCGTACATCAAGACTTAGCTTCTATAGCCGGGCTTAACTTTCACTTTAAGGTATTCCGAAATGGATGTCCCCATCCAATATCAGAAGATTCCCAAATAAAGCGAATTGTGCCAGTTATACAACAAAACAGTTTTATGGTCACTGTTTGAGGGTTCCTCATGTTCTTGCCTATGTATCATGAATAGTCGTGTTTGGCAGTTGCCTTTTTTAACAGTTGCCTCTTCCAAGAAGCTTCTTTCGACTGTTGCCCATTTACGGAAGCCATTGCATGAAAGTTGTCCATTCTTGGAAGCCTCTGCTTGACAGTTGCCTCTTCCAGGAAGCCTCTGCTTGACACTTACCCATTCCAGGAGCCCTCTGTTTGACAGTTGCCCATTCCAGGAAGCTTCTGTTTGACAGTTGCCTATTTAAGGAAGCCTCTGTTTGACACTTACCCATATGTCAAACAGAGGCCTCTGCTGGACAGTTACACATTCCAGGAAGCCGCTGCTTGACATTTACCCATTCCAGTACTTTGGTATAGTACTTTGGCAGTTACATATTCCAGGAAGCCTCTGTCTGACACCTACTCATTCCTGTATCCTCTGCTTGACAGTTTCTATCCCAGGAAGCGGGATGTAGCGGGTGCCTCCCCGCCGGCGCCTGAGATGGGAACACGATCCCATAACACTTCCGGGAATTGGCCCGCCAGCGGCGGCAGCCGACACATTGACATTTACGTCGCTTTCGGGTCAAATCTCCTGAATAACTCAGACTTAGGCTTTATGGACATCCGTGGGATGTTCTGGCGACCAGCGCTGGGGGCATTCGGAACGCAGTATACAAGCCCAAGGCTCGACCTTTTCCATGATCCAACATTTTTTTGCAAAAATAGCAGTTACTCTAGAAATATGATTTCCAAATCATATCAGGTTGTTGAGTAACTGCAATTTTACGTATCTTGTTACCTGGATGTCGACCTCTCTTTCATCATTCCATCTTAGTATAACTTCAAACTTATTTTTATGAAAGAAGTAATACATGTAAAGCGTATAACATGTTTAGAGCTGAATGAAATCGGACAATGCTTGTGTGTAAAATAGTGCACAAAATAATCCAGGTACTTTTATTATTCTAACTTGACCATACAGAAAGTTCTTGACACCTGTTTGAAAGGCCATTAAAACTGTGAACATGTCGTAGATATGATACATAACCTTCGGTACGGTTGTGATGCTTTACGAGGAACATAAAGATGCTAAGTTGTGGGTCGACAAATCTTTATCAGCAGTTGATACTTTCTTTACTACCTGTAACGGAAGATCTGCGTATGATGTCTGTGCCGTTGTTGTCAGCAAAGCGTGCTTTTTCTACCAAACAAACAAACACAAACAAATGTCGGAAGAGGCGTATCTCCTCCACATCGCCGCTGCCGCCTCGGAACGGCCAGTTCCCTTTCACAGGTCCAATCCATCAGTTCACGCATGTGCAGGCGAGATACCATTCAGCGTGTCAATCACCCGGGTCCGAGCGGTCCGGAGGGCTTTGTTGGGCCGCCCGGCTATCAGATCCCACCACTCCGCCGCTCTCACGGCAACGCCCTCGTCTCTTATCAAATCGCACTCGTGGCGCCAAACCCTGATCCGCAATGAACGGGCGATAATTCTCTCACATTACCGTCACGTTGCTACGGGGGGAAAAAGAAAAGTTATCGTCCGACCGGACTGTCAATCACAGCGGCTTGACATCTATCTCGCCCATCGTGCTCGCCTTGCCCTGTAAAGTCCTTTACAACCCGAGCTTTGCGCCGCTTCGGCCGGTCAATTAATTAGCTAATATCTCTGGCCCCGGGCGTCATCTGGACAGAAGGGATGGCCTGTTTTATAGATAAGGATTACAAGTATGAAGTAAAGGTATGCTCGCGCGGATAAAGCCAGACCGCCGACATAACTGCAAATGTGTTTTGCGCACTCGTAAACTTTCCGTGTGGAGTTAGTCGTGGGTATGGAGAAAGTTGCAACATTTATCATGATTGGACGTGGTCAACTATAACATAACATAATAGGGCATGACCGGTGTGCTGTGCGAACTTACTTGTTCGGACATCGGATCTTCATATGGTAATTGGCACGTCAAAAGATTCCCAAAGTAAAATATTTACAAAAAAAACAAGGATTAGTGAGCTGGAAAAAAATACGAAAACATCTTGATGATGATGATGATGATCATCATGTTTTGATGATACTGGTCAGTCTTCTAAAAACTCCATAGCAATACGTGCGTTACAGTGATGCTAGCACAGCAAAAGTAGGAGGCTCATGGATGTTAGGATGTACAAGAGTGGTGAGGAAGTTTTCACGAAAGTTTTGACACGAGTCGGGGGCTGGTTGTGTTCTGGATGGCGTGTTCAGCACCGTGGACAGAGACGGCGCTATGGGCTGCCCTGCACTGCAGTGGCTGCTATCCTGTTACCGCATCAGTGGCTAGTTAGTATGTCAAGGTTGTCGCTCCTTGCTGTGCACTTGATTACAAACATCTGTGAAAAGCGTTACCTGGGCGGAACTTGCTGCAGCTGCACCCCCCCCCCCCCTCCATGCACCAGCAGGTTGCCGTCTGATCATCTCTCTCACCATTCATGTTTGGTATGCTGACGCGACAAGTCTTCACTAGCGGCTCATTCGTATGCGCCCGATTCGCTCGGCTGTTCGCCTCCGACGCGGCTAACGCGATTTGGCCCGGAACATCTGCCTGTACGTAAGCCCGTTCCTTCTCCTCCGCCGGCTTTCTTCCGCGCGCCTCGGCGAACCCCGGATCCCTTAAGCTCAAGATTAGCCCTCCTCTTTGAACCTTGGGGATTTGCACGGGTGTTCGCAGATGAAAGGACGTTGTTTGGTGGGTTTTAAAGTTGTCTTAACGCTTGGAACACCGTCACGTGACTGCCGATGAACCTGTCTGCGGGACCCCCTGAAGAGAACATGTTTTCTGCCTGGACGTGCAGTACCAAAACATGCGGGGCTTTGTCGGCACAAAAGCCGTATCATGCAGATCGATGATTCGGCTGCTTCCGCGACGATGTTTTGATGTAGGAAAACTCAGCGTCTTTGGAAGCACGCACTTTCCAAAAGCCCGGCTGCGGCGTCTCCACTTTTTGGCTGTTTGAAAACCAAAACCAAACGTTTCTTGAAAAAATCGATATTTCTTTGTCGCTAGTTAGTTTCTCTCACGTTGCGCTGCTGCTACAGGGTCCATTATCAGAGGAATGCGCCCGTTCTCTGCTGCGTCAGGGTCCAAGAATTTTTCAATTTTCCACCATTTCCAACCTGTTGTTCCACGACAGTCTTCCAACAAACTGATTCTCCATGCCGGGTTTTGTGGGCATTTGCGCCGATTCTGTTCACTCGCCTTCTTCCACTGTTTTCAACAACACTGCTGAAATTGATTTAAACGGCTTGAACAGGATGATCACCTAGGCGTGAATAAGAATGTGAAAAACAAGAGGGTTGTTAGCAGAGTATCTTGGAAACTCCAAAGTGCGCATTTTTTTCAGGGTTGTTGATGTACTCAATACAACCTACTCTGTATACTTGTAATAAACTGGTAAGACTGAATAGCGCAAATGTATTCATTTTCGCGGGACGTAATTTCGCATTTGAGGACTAAATGATGTTCTCTCGGTGTTTTGCGCTCGCCGTTGAAAAACATCTGTATCGCTGTATTAATTGATACAGTGGAAACATGTGTTCGTGTTGTCACGGAAATTTCTCTAGCTCTGCGGAAATCGCGAAAACAAAACCGCCCGAAAAAAAATTCGAGATCTACTGTACTTTCTCTACAATTCTGTCGCCTGTCTGTTGTTAGACAGATATCTCTCTGCTCAAAATAACACAAGATGTGCCACAGTGTCATATATGTTTAAAATGTGTGCAAAATAAATGATTAATTAGTGCTCGTAAATAATTTGCCATCTGGACAAAAACAAGCAGCCAGGCGTGCATTTCAGAACTGACAGGGGTTAATAAATTTTTTTTTTAAATGTTACTTGTCAAAGATCTTTCAGTCATACAAATACTCCAAATTGTGCAAATCAAGGCACCCAGAAAAAAAAATTCGTTGAAGTCATTTCATAAAAAACTTGTCGTAGACAGAGAACTTCATTGCACGACAATTGTACATGGTACAATGTATGGCAACGACTATTACACAAAGTACAAAATAGATGTAAAGAATAAGACTTAACATCCTAATTAAAACAGCTATAAGGGCTAATACAAGTCTTTGAAATAGTATTACAATCGAGTCGGGCTAATCATTAGTTTCGGTATTCTCTCTAATAGCACATCAGTCTTTGGCATATTTACCTATCTTCGCATTATAGGAGTTGTGACATCTAAAGATTTATACAAATCTGTCTGTAGCATCGAGTCTCTTGAAATCTGTTTTACTTGATTCGAGACATGTGAATAGCTCATTACGTAAATAAGCTTATGAAGAGCATTCCAGATGTCATATAACCCCCCTCACATTAGGCGAAAATCGATCGGACGACGAGTCTGCGAGCTCTAAACTACGAGGAGGCATGAGCCTGACGGGAAGGGGAGAACTCTGCCATTTCTTTGTCGACAGCAGGGTCATGCCTCCTCGTATTTAGAGCTCGCAGACACGTCGTCCGATCGATTTTCGCCTAATGTGAGGTGGGTATATGGACGGGTCCCGGGGACCCAAGCAGACTTACTCTCCAAGCAGAGGTTAGGCTCCGGCTGTTTTTTTAACGTTTTTTTAGTCGTTTTTATCGGACTTTCTATTTTGTCATTTTTCTTGAAGTACGCCAGCCAAAGTTCGGTTTTGACACAGCAAGATATTTAAAAAAAATAGAAAGCCCGAGAAAAACGGCTAAAAAAACTTTAAAAAACAGCCGGAGCCTAACCTCTGCTTGGACAGTAATGTGGACGGGTCCCGGGGACGCAGGCAGACGGGCCAGATCGATGGTAGTTCAGACTGAAGAACAATGAAATACAGCTTCTCGATGAGAGATAAGCGGGGAGGAAACCCACTATTTATTACTGATCGACTCTAACGAGACTTGTCTCTATGTAGTCATAAATTACAGACTGTTGGAAGTCATTCATATCCCATTAGCTAATTACACATCGTCTCGGTGATTGTAGATACAGTAATGACAGGGGGGGTCGTCTAAGGTTAAAGTGGGTTGGAGGTATTTTGATGTTTGCCGAACGTACCAAAAGTTTGAAAGCTTTCCCGAGCAGCCTCGAAACCCCTGCTTCGCCTATATTGAGTCAGTCGAACTTGCTGAAGCTCTGTGTTTCTGACTTAGGGAGAAGCGATGCTGCCACAGTGAGCGTAGTTCAGTGCCTAGAAGTGGTCAATGGCCTTGCACTGAGCCAACTCGTTAAAAAAAAGTTAAAAACTTAGAGCTTTGCAAGTGAACTCACAGCGCAATGCTGGTTACTTGGACCTGGTGGAATCAGACCTGTAGTTTTGTATCGAGGTGTCGTTTGTAATAATTTCTATCCGTATCTGTAGTTATATATATATATAAATATGCAAATCATCAAGATTTGTGAGAACGTCAAGGTTGAACCGTCCAACATGGCGGGCAGTATGATCACGTCATAAGCACGTGAGTGCAAACACTATATATGGTCTAACTTATGCCTTTCGTGCTGACGTCACTTGACATCATCAAAAAGCCATGAACTTGCCGCTACCCCTGCAAATTCTCCACAAGAGAACCTATATAGTATTGCTGCTACAGTATTGCTTTGACTTACTTTGACTTAATCCTCTTTGCCCCTTCTGGAGCACAGGGCCTCGGTGAGATGCCTCCACCTTCCTCGGTCTTTGGCGGTTGTCTTAGCCTCATGCCACGAGGTCTTTGCATGTTGTAGGTCCTTCATGACTCCTCGCCTCCACGACAGCCTAGGTCTACCTCTTCGTCTTTTGCCTTGGGGGTTCCATTCTAGGACTGCCCTCGTAATGGATGGTGGGGGTTTTCTTAGTGTGTGTCCAATCCACCTCCATTTCCTGCGCCTTATGGTGACCTCCACAGGTTCCTGGCCAGTTTTCTCCAGGAGGTCATGGTTGCTGATCTTATTTGGCCACCAAATGCCAAGGATGTAGCGGAGTCTTACATTGATGAAGGTTTGGAGTTTCTTAATGTTGGCTTGTGTTAGGCCCCAGGTTTCACAGCCATATAGTAGGATGGACTTGACATTGGATTCAAAGATACGTAGCTTTGTTCTGAGGGAGATGTTCCTGGCCCTCCAAACTGGTCTTAGTTGGACAAAGGCAGCCTTTCCCTTCCCTATGCGGGCTTCAATGTCCTTGGTCGCACCTCCGTCACTGCTGATGACACTGCCAAGGTATGTGAAATCCTTCACTGTCTCCAGCTCTATTCCTCTGCAGCACACAGGTTTGGCGTTCCCCACCGTTTTCACCCTCATCTCTTTAGTTTTTCCTGCGTTGATGATTAGTCCCACTTGGCCTGACTTGTGTTCTAACCTCTGGGTCTTCTCTCTCATCTGGCTGATGGTATGGCACAGAAGAGCAAGGTCGTCCGCGAAGTCTAAGTCATCTAACATGTCCGTCAATGTCCACTGAATTCCTGTCCTGGCATCTTTGGTAGTTTCCCTCATCACCCAGTCCAGTGCAGTTATAAATAGCAGCGGGCTCAAGAGGCACCCCTGTCGCACTCCGGTGGTCATGTTGAAGGGCTCTGTCAGATCTCCTTCGTGGGATACTTGTGCTTGGAAGTTGTTGTAGAAGACTTTGATCATGTTGATGATTTTTGGGGGGATTCCATAGTGGGCAAGGATGTTCCATAGTGATGTCCTGTCGAGTGAATCAAACGCTTTTTCATAGTCCACAAAAACAGCATACAGTTGTGAATTGAATTCTGTTGATTGCTCCACTATGACTCTTAGGGTTGCGATCTGGTCGCTACAAGATCTATTTGCTCGGAAGCCTGCTTGATTATCTCTTAGTTTGGTCTCCATTGCGTTTGCTGTTCTATTGAGGATGATCCTACAGTATTACTACGTGTGTTTTATCATTTGTATATGTCAACAAACGTACACATGATGTTTCACAATGTCAATCAAGCAACTGTTTTAATTTTCCACAGTGAGGCAAATGTCTCAGTGTCAAAAAAAAGGAGGGGGGGGTCAGTCGCTAATAAAAGATAGTGGCTGCAATTCGAAACATCTGATTCTGTAGAGAATTTATTCAGCTGCTTGATTAATTTATATAACGTGGTGTTTTACATGTACCTGGATAATTAACCTTCATACTTATGCATGTGCCTATACAATGTATGTATGAGACAAGTTGTTGTACACATGCACTAATGTTATGTTCTCTTTTGTCGTTCCAGATGACCAAGCCGAGTACTACAGCCCGCAGAGCTACTACGACTTCTTCCCGCCCGGATCGCAGCCGCCCAACTCACAAGCCGGGGGAATGCCGCCCTTCCTACCACCCTCCTCCCAGCCCATGGGCGTCATGGACCCGGCCATGCCGCACCAAGGGGGTGGCGGCGGTATGGGGAACGGCCACGGAGGGATGCCGCCTGACGGATTCCTCCCCCCGGGAGACATGCTACCTCAGTCGGACGCGCCCACTCCGGAGCCGATGATGGGGGACGGAGGGTACGGGCCTCCGCCGAACCAGACGCTGGGGAGGGGATTTCCCCCCGGTATGCCCGGGCAACCCCCCCGGGAAGAGTCGGTGTGGTAACCCGCTGAGCTGTGACGTTGTGTCTCGAGAAGAGCTCGAGGGGAAAAAAAGAACCCTTTCGCGAACTTAGTATGTTCCAGATCCTCAATCAGTGTTGTCTGTTTCGGATCCTTCCACTCCGACGACAGGGGTGGACGTAGA
The DNA here is from genome assembly GCF_000003815.2 of Branchiostoma floridae. NCBI lineage: Eukaryota > Metazoa > Chordata > Leptocardii > Amphioxiformes > Branchiostomatidae > Branchiostoma > Branchiostoma floridae. Next base: position 4,318,630 of record NC_049982.1, read on the forward strand.
TATTTTGTATGTTGAAATGCTTGTCATTTGACCGCAATCCTTGTAATGAAAAAAAAAAACAACATCAGTAGCTAGTACAGAGCTAAACGCCATCTTTTATCGGACGTTTTTATGACCAGAAGATGGGTTTTGTACGTTTTGCGAAAACAAAAGGAGAAAGGAATTGTGCGGGACACAAGAAAGACCAGGCGGGAAGTCCGGAAGAAGACTTGTGATTTTAAAAAAAGACAGACTTGCGACAATCTGTACTGTAGAAGCTCATCGCGGAGGACACATCGCAGACACACGTCACCTGTTGGACGAGACCTGTCCACCAATCCACAGGGTGACGTCTTCGTGATTTATTCTTCTTTTCCGGAGGAGGAAGAGAAAAAAAGAACATTAAAAAAAAGAGTCGCACAGTTTTTAGCGAACGGCCAACTGGTTGGCATTACTCGATACTTACCGTAAACCTCCACATTTATGCTTCTTCGATCTACTTTATGGCTGTGCTTTTCTTTCTGTCGAAAGTTGGCATTCCGTCCAGAAAAAAACACGATAATCCAACAGAGGTGGGAGTGAGGGGCAGTCTGCGTCATCCAGAACACAATCTGTAACAAAGATGAACTCTGAATCTCCAAGCAGGGGTAAAAATCGTAAGAGATATTGTCTAACTTGTCTCAACGTGAAAAAAGACAAGTTGGTAGTAGTGAATTGTATCATTCGTCCCTCCAAAATCTGCTTTGAGATTCGGCATCTTTTAGCTGGTGACAGATTGCCCTCTCCTCATACGCCCCACATAATGTATGTGTGGATAGTGAGTTGACACTTGTCTTAGGCTTAGGTCCAAATTGCACCGGTGCCCGGCCGGGCTCAATCAATCAATCAATCAATCAGCCGCGGGCATCAGGGGAGATGCATAGCGGCTGTAGACATGTCCCTCCAAGATGTTCTGTTTTCAGCCAGAGTTCTCCAGTCAGATCTGCTGACCCCTGTGGTGTCCAGCACATTGAAGACTTGGTCCTCCCATCTGCTCCTAGGACGGCCTCTGGGGCGCCTCCAAGTTGAATCTGGAACTGAGGTGATCAATTTGATCACTTCCTGGGTCGGTGTTGCTCTGGAGATGTGTCCCAGAAGGTTAAGCTGGTACTTGGTGATCTTCTGGCTGACCGGGATCTGGTTTGTTGTGTGGCGTACTACTTCGTTGGTGACATGCTCCTGCCAGCGGATGCCCTCGATGTTTCTAAGGCACTGTGAATCGAAGGCCGGGCTCCGCAGCCTGAAATTTGTCTATGTGGACTGCCGGATACCGGGGGCACCTCTCGGTGGTCGTCATGGCGACTATTTGTTACGGGGTCCCTTGTTTTAAGTTCTCGACTTAAATTCAACCCGACGCTCGATCGGGCCCAAAAATACCCGGCCCGGGAGCAGCAAGGTATATCGCACGGGGCCACATAGGGGTCAAGCCCGAATGTGCCCCAAAACAGCCCGTGAGCTGCCCGACAGGGCCCCTTGTTCCAATTAGGACCTAAGCCTTATCCGGAAAGAAGAAGTAGAAAGATGTGTGGAAAGCTCGACTTAATACGTATGGCGCTTGTTTTACCTAAAAAAAAAAGACCTTCCGTGTTTGCATCATCGTGACGTGCAGGGTGTGTATGTACATGACAGAATATATTGAGTTAGTTCTTAGGTTTCACGAGAGAGGTCTCTTACGTACCGTTATTCTATCTTTGTACAAAGTGCGGAACCACCTACTTGTGCTAGACAGTCGTGTTCTCGGTGTAACGTAGAGTAGGGAGAATCAAAAGACGATGACGTAGGGAAGGAAAAGTCGCCATCTCGAAATAAGCGCTCTGCGACACAAGTAATAGGAGTAGGGTTCACGTTGGTTGTAAACCATCAGTTGTATCTTAAGGTCATCCATGAACAGATTTAAAGCGCAGGCGAAGGTCGGCCATCCCCAGAGTTAGATTCGGTGTCACTTATATACTTATATCCATTCTGTGTACAAGTGGTTTCCCCCCTGTATTTATTTGTCTTAGTTCAACCACTCTTTGGAGTTGTCATAAGAAGGCATATGATGTAAGAAATCATGTAAGATGATAGTTGAACCAAAGACCAGATGAAGAAATACAACACCGTGGGTCCTTCCGTCATCCGATGACGCGCAATTACGTAATACATGTACTCAGCTAGCGGATCTGTTCATCCGGGTACCTCCACTTAATTACATCCGGGGCATTAGAGCCCGGTCGTCGAGCCGGTGGCGCCGCCATCTTGAATGTCGTTCGGTTTTTAGAAACCGGTCGGCGGCTGAGATATTTTTGACTGACATAACTGAGGAGAGAGGAAACTTTTGCTCTGCCCTGTACAGTGTGTTCTGTAACGTTTAGCTGTAGTCCCTACAGCGGTACTAGTGCCGGATTGTCATTGGTGTCACACCAAACTTTCCGACACAGCGCTCTGAGTTCAGTCCGGTCCGTTCTTCTTTCAAAAACTTTAATACCAAATTTGACACAAAGAGGATTTCTTTTTGTCCCTATACATTGCTCGGTTTTTCGTCTGTTTGTCCAAGGAATTCAAAGTGTAAAGTTATTAGCACACAAACTCTCTCATTATGTCATCTATTGGAAAATCGTTTGATGATATAATGGACAGGAGAAACTTCATTACCACGTCATGTAATTGACCCTAAAGCAGAAGTTGTGCAGCTCATACGTTTTCTTCTCCAAAGTCCATGTGAAATAGAAGACAAGTATATATTCCTGTAAGTTCGACACAAAGTTTTGAAGGTATCCCCGAGAGAGAGAGAGAGAGAGAGAGAGAGAGAGAGAGAGAGAGACGGACCTGGCCGAATGACAAAGAGCGACGTGTTGTCATATCTGTTGTACATACGATGTAGAGCGGAATATATCGTGACCTTGATATACTTTGGTACCTGTTTCGTGCCAGTTGTCTGTGAAATCTATGAATACATTGTGTGTAAAAAAAGTCAACTGTGTCCTTCTCTCTTCTTGGACTGCGTTAATGTTTCCGTTACCCGGAAAAATATCGAGTTAGATCAGAATCACACTGTTATTTTTACGGTTATCTTTTTTATTCAATTGTGTGCTCCTATCTAATTGGACTGCGTTGATGCTATTTTAGCGGTTGTCATATTTTAAATTTATTCACGCATTCTATGAATTGTGTTCAAGACTAAGAAAAAATATGTAAAAATGTGTATAGAGCCTTTCCCAGAGCAAAACTTAAGGGAAACGATAGATATTCGAACCAATAGAGTCTGTAATACCTAGCCAATGACGTGACATAACTTGTCACAGCGTTTATAAATGTTAGACATTCAAGTAAACACTACTCAACTATAATTCAATATCTACATTACTACAACTGGATAAAAAATGAAGATTTACTTCCGGACGTTTCGAGTAATATCCATCATTCTTCTTCGGTGTCACTAAAATGAAGAACAATTCCATACAAGTACAGCTAACTAGAGAAACTATAAAAGAATCGTATGCCAAAAAGTCAAATGTAAATCGTGTTTGCATACAAAATGTAGTTCCCTATAGTTAAATAAAACCATAGGAAAAGTTATTGTCCTTTGTGATACAAAGCGGGTTCCCGTGTACTGGAGAGTTCCACGCGGAGTCCGAGCTTGTCACAACGTCTGGTACAATTCCTCCTTTGATAATAGTCACCTCAACACTCATCATAGGCTAATTGTACACATAGGAACCCGGAGTTTGTTCCTTTCGCAAAAGTTAAGGTGTTCCCCCCACTCCAAGTTCACTTCGTTCTTGATTATGACCCACAGACAGTCGTTGGAGGGAAGACGACAACGCTAAATTGCTACTCTTCCAAGAAGACGTCGATTTAAATGCAAATTTCCGCCACGTAAGAGATAGTTTCCGCGAGATCCTGACTTCTCGAGCGTACCGTTTAAAAACTTATAATTGATCGGCGTGCAAGTTCAGATGATTCCAATCTACTTTTCTGGATAGTTCTTGGTTGCTCTTGAGGTCTTTTCCACTGGATTACATGACTTATCTTCTATTTCACATTTTAAGTGGCACAGACACCGCTGTATAAGACGATAGTGAATCCGTAATGTTTTTAAACTCTTAAAAGTCAAATGATCCTTATATGTTCAACCTTTTTTTCTAGTTAGATGTACTTGTATGGAATCGTTTCTGCCAGGTCATTCTATATAGTGACGCTGAAGAAGAGTGATGGGTGTCACTCGAAGCGCCCGAGAGTAAACCTCCGTTTTTATCCAGTTGTAGAAATTGAATCGTATTTGAATATTGTTTACATGGATGTCTAACCTTCATAAACGAGTCAAACGTTTCGTTCGCTGATGTCTTGATCGAACCAAAACCTCACCAAATCGAAAATCCAAATCATACTCATAACTCAAGATATCAAACCCGGAGGTTCTGCTTCAGCACCGTAACAACACGCTAGGGGAAGGGGGGCAATTAATCTAATCGTTTCAAGCCATTCAAGGTCTCATGAAGACCTACCCGCGTACCAAAATTGGCAAATATCAAGACAATCCATTTAGGCATTCTGGAGCTATGATGGTCAATTACAACTGCATACATGCACCCACACATACACGAAAAGCTACCGAAAAAGTAACCTTCTAGCGGCCGGAGGTAAAAAAAATGGTTCGGAAAGGGATGAACTAGGCGTTTATAGGAGGAATGAAGTAGAATAGGGGGTCACTCGTTTAGGTGTGCGATACGGTCACCTACAGTTCGGTACGGTATCTGTTCCAAACTGGTACTCTAATGTGAGCCCTTGTCAATGGTCTATTGCTAGTTGAGCAGCCTTGGGTACATGTCAGTCGGACCAATAGACTAATATAGTAACCTTGCTTGATGGCGCCGTCTGGCGGAATTGGGTAGAAACACAATGAACAATCGAAGGAAGCGGAGCACGCTGCGTTTCCACCCACCCCTGCTAGGTGGCGCTAATATGGACGCCCATCCTGTAACCATGGTTTCAGCACCACGGCCGGACCCTCACAACAAACTGAAGTATCTGCGAGGCAATGAGGCAAACAGACAAAACTTATTTCTAAATCAGTTCCCATTTAGTTCCCCCCCAAACCACACAAATTTTCACAATATAAGATCAAATAATGAATATCATAACTAGTGTTATGCACCGACAGATGTAGCAATTCACAGTATAGTAGCATGGACTGATCCCATAGTCCCTTAAGTGATGCAAAATATAAAAGCATAATAATACAAATATTTGATGGACATTGCAGCCATTCTCTGGTTGGTCAATTTTCTAATTTCTGTGCTACCATTGCTTGAACTGCTAATTATGATGGACAGTCTTTCGTTTGCCCCATTCATGCAAGCGATCGGGATGATGTCACGGTGACGCAGTGGTAGGCAAAAAACAGGTGTTTGGCAAAAGATTGATTTACGTATTTAACCAGTAATTTGATGTGCTAATTTAATTATCAATTTTAAATCCAATCTACTGACGTCCTGGTAGGCACCGACCGTTCAATACCCCCGGATATAAAAAACAACAGCGATCCCTCCTATTGAACTCGCTTTAGATCTGACATGGCCGCCACATGAGAAAGGTGTATTGAGTGGCGTGACAGATGTGCCGCCTCGCCGCACACAGACACAGGGACCAATTAATGTGGAGGCACTTAGGTGGACCTTCCCAACAATGGTGGAGACGTCATCAAATACCTCCCATCAGCTAATTGCATCATGAGTCCATTTGAATGGTGGTAATTTCAATACAGAAATAGGGAGGCAACATTGCGTGCGACAGGACTAATATTGTTAATGGCATGGGTAGATTAAAGTTGGAATATTTCATGAAGAATTCTACATGTGCATCACCGCAGCGTTACCCTGGCAACGCGCTAGTCTCCGATAGAATCGTTTGTTTGCAGTTGAAAAATTGAAGACGTTTGCAAAATGTTGGAACAGTTCGTCAAAATAACTCAATTTTCTACTACCGTAGCCGGTTTGTTCCACATCATTCGGCCATTCAGCCGATTTTTACTACTGTATTATATGGCTTCCTTCGGTCAATATTGACCATGGTAAAATCCTATTGACATCAGCCCTACAGCGTCGACAGTGGCTAAACATTTCTATGCGAGAATGGCACCCACCTCACCTCACCTAGTCCCATCCTCATCAAGAGGGTCGGGGACCATAGTTGCCTCCAGCACAAGTCTCCGCCTTGAGAATCCTCTGGATCCATACATCTGCTTGGAGACTAGTGCGTGTTCTCCCACAAAAAAATCCACACGGAGTTCCGCTTGCCGCACACAAGCAAATTAGCGGAAGTCTGTAACAAGTAATCCTCAAGCATTGTTACCAGCGGTTGGAGTCATTAATATTTCAAATTTCATTAACTTAACTCTAAGACCTGGGATCTAGGTAGGGTACAGGTGCGTCTGTTTTTCTGATGTGTATCAGCTCATAGCAACGGTTCATACTACTGCACCAAGTCCTGGGGGTATGTGATGATATGATGATTTTTAAAGGCCCGATAACCAGGTTCATTAGTTATGTTCATGATTCCACATTATCCTTGTTTTATTAAAATCAACTTTACATCATAACGCATTGGTGACGAGGTTACCTCGATAACGTTGATATCGCCATTTCAAAGATCTTTCCTACCTGTTGTTGTAGTCTCGTCCAGCCCAGTCCACCGTCAAATTGTTATATTTCTCCGGTACGTCTCCTTCCCAGTCATAATATTGAGGTAGTGGTGTTGGCGTTTTAAACTGTACGACACTTATTGGCTTTGCTATCGGACTCATGCTGACGCAGCCGTTTGTTTAGCTTTAATAGTTATTTGTATTTTGTTCGTTTGTAATTAAACAGCGTGTAAAGGAAATTGACAATCATTATGTTAGACTGGCGGAGTGGTAGGGGCAAGAGGAGGATCGTTCTTAGTTTATGTTAGAGGTAGTCCTCAACAAACCGGACGAAAATGGGAGCTTTTTGGCTCTGCTGTGTCCTTGCGATCTCCTCCGCCTCGCTTGTAACTGGTGATCAAAGTAAGTAACATCGCCATTATAATGCCTCCATTTTTAGTCATTTTATTCACAGAGCGATCTTACCTGTTTAATTTTACCTTTCACTATCATGACGACAATCGCTTTGTTCCAGCAATTCGACTTTAACTTAAGGTATTTCACCTGGCTAAAGTGGCATTTTGACCAGCCAATATTTTCCCATTGATGAATTAAGAAAGAATGGAGCCGTAATGAATATTTTTGGGACCATATGAATGACGTCATCAAGTTTTATTGCCACTAATATTATTTTTTTCTGTTAGAAAATACAGCACTTTGGTACATACCACTGCAATAAAACTACGTGTATGTTTTTCATGTGCATAATGATGAAAGCTACAGACTCACTTTTGCGCAAATTGATATCTTGTAATGATCTATAGTTATTAGAAAATAATATTTCTAATTAGATGAAAACAATCATTTTCTAATTACTACAGATCATTAGAAGATATCAATTTGCGCAAACGATTGAAACAGGTACAACAAATTGGCACCCTAGATAGGCTAGGAAACTGAAACAACATTATGAAATAAATAGCATGAGCATGCGCGTCTACTTTAAACGTTTACATCTACAGTTGATCTATAATGGGCTAGTTACACCTAAATTGATTGAGTCACTGCGTGGTATTTGTTGAAAATTGTTATACTGTGTTTTGCTAATGGTGGTAGCACAATTTAGGCCATATTGGTTTGATTATATGGATCGATGACATCATCTGGGAACCCCAAAACTGATGCGAGCGTGCTAATAAAGAAAAGTTTGGCAAAAAATACTTTAATTATGAACTTTAAGTGATCAGGAAGGTTGAACAAATGACGTTAGTTTATACAGTTTACAGCATGGTCAAAAACTTCTTTTTCTTCTTTTTGGAAACGACCGAAAATTAATGTGCGCGTGGATGTCATCCATAAAATCAAATTGACATGGCGTAAAAGAAGCACACCAACCTATCAAATCGACGAGGTGAAAGCTTTGTACACTAATTTATCCATCTCGGTCGTTATTTTCAGTTGAAATTCAGCTAATGTGTACGTATGATTGCGTACAAACTTCCCCCCAACATTTTCTCTCCAAACAGGCCGTCCACTACCACCAGGCTACGTTAGTTTTAACGGAAATTATTTCAAGCCATTTGCTGAGCGGAAGACGTACTTTGAGGCCAGGCAGACGTGTGCCGAGGATGGTGCCCTGTTGGCCATGCCGAAAGACAGAGCAACCAACTCTTTTATCACCAGCCTTGTACCAACCGGCGAACGTCTTTGGATTGGACTGACAGACATGGACGTGGAGAGGCAGTGGGCTTTTGCGGACGGCCAATCTCTCGATTCGTCGGTATATTCCAGCTGGCACCCCAGTCAACCAAACAATCATGCTAACGAAGACTGTGGCGCAATTTCGGATTCCGGACACTGGCATGACAGCACGTGTAATAGCCCCACTAGGAGATTCATCTGCCAGTTACAACCAGGTATGCCTGATAAACATTCACTTTATGATTTCCATCATGATGTTTAGAATTTCTTAGACTATGGGTCCAATTCTGGTCTGTCTGAAATTTCATGTGTCCTCTAGTCAAACTTCTTTTGTTCTGCCCATGCATAGGGTGCCCATCAGCAGGCTACGTTAGCTTCAGTGGAAATTGCTTCAAGTTCTTTGCAGAGATGATGACGTATTTTGACGCTAAACAGACGTGTGCAGATGACGGTGCCCTGTTGGCCATGCCGAAAGACAGCGCGACCAACTCTTTTATCACCAGCCTTGTACCACCCGGCGGACGTATTTGGATTGGAATGACCGACATAAAAGTGGACAGACAGTGGGTATTTGCGAACGGCCAATCTCTGGAGTCATCGGTCTATTCCAACTGGGGCACAGATGAACCAAACAATCATGCTAACGAAGACTGTGGCGCACTTTCGGATTCCGGACACTGGTATGCCAGCACGTGTAATACGCAAATCAGGAGATTCATCTGCCAGTTTCAACCAGGTATGCCTTATAAATACTCACTTTATGATTCCAGTAATGATGTCTTGAATTTCTTAGACTATGGATCCGATTCTGGTCTGTCTGAGAATCCTTGTGTCCTGACGTCGAACTATTTTGTTCTCCCCATGCATAGGGTGTCCAACACCAAGCTACATAAGTTTCAGCGGAAATTGTTTCAAGCTATTTGCTGAGACGAAGACGTTCTTTGATGCCAGACAGACGTGTGCCGAGGATGGTGCCCTGTTGGCCATGCCGAAAGACAGCGCGACCAACTCGTTTATCACCAGCCTTATACCAACCGGTGGAGGTCGGTGGGTTGGGCTGTCTGATATGGAAGTGGAAGGCCAGTGGGTATTTGCGGACGGCCAATCTCTGGAGTCATCGGTCTATTCCAGCTGGTATCCAGATCAACCAAACGATTATGGTGGCCTGGACTGTGTCAACCTTTTTGCTTCCGGGCGCTGGGAAGATGATTCATGTGACGCCAACAAGACATTCATCTGCCAGTTCCAAACAGGTATGCCTCATAAATAAATGTGCTCACTATATGATTCCCATCATGTTGTCTTGAGTTTCGTAGACTCTGAGTCAGATTTCAGTGTAGCCAGAGGTCCGATCCAGCCTGTATCCAGGTCAACAGTGGGACATTGTAACATGCTTTGATGGAACATGCCACAATACCTAACAATTCATCTGTCATTTACATCACGTTGTGACAACTTGATGTTCACTACCTTCGCCAAGAAAGTTATGTCTGAGGGTGTTTGTGTTTGTTACCAGCGTAACCTGAAAAGCTGAGGCCCTGGATAGATCCTTATGATATTTGGGAGGTGAGTAAGGGTCGGCAAACCAAGGTTTAATAATGGGCCTCCTAGCGGCTTTCGGCGATACTGCAGCGGAACTTGGTCTGGATACCTCTTGTTCTGGACATGTTATGGTCGTGATTTTTAAGAGGTTGATATAACTTGGGACAGAGATTAAATGGTGTAGGTTTAGGCCCATATGAGGCTTTGTGTAACTGCAGGGGCATTATCATTAAGTGACGGGTTTGTTTGTAAGTTTCTGCTAGATTTCACCAAGTCAGAAAGTCCCATTCTCTACCCAGCGTGTCCAATAGCGGGCTACGTCAACGTCAAGGGAATCTGCTACCAGTTCTTTGCTCAGAAGAAGACGTACGGCCAGGCTGAAGAGACGTGTGCCGCAGGCGGGGCGCTGCTAGCCATGCCGAAAGACAGCACGACCAACTCTTTTATCACCAGCCTTGTACCACCCGGCGAACGTCTTTGGATTGGACTGACTGACATGGAAGTGGAAAAACAGTGGGCTTTTGCGGACGGCCAATCTCTGGAGTCATCGGGCTATTCCAGCTGGCACCCAAGTCAACCAAACAATTATGCTGTCGAAGACTGTGGCGCAATTTCGGATTCCGGACACTGGCATGACAGCACGTGTAATAGCCCCATTAGGAGATTCATCTGCCAGTTACAACCAGGTGTATAAGTGTACTCACTATATGGTTCTTAATTATCACGCTGTCTTGAATTTCGTAGACACTGTGTCCGATTTCAGTGTAGCCAGAGGTCCTTTCCTGCCTCACCAGGTATGACTAAAAATACTCACTTTCTGATTCACACCTTGAGTTTCATAAACCTTTTGCCAGAGAACCAAACTTCTGTGGTGCACAAGACTGTGATTTTATCTAAAATGCCGGAAAGTGGCATGCCTTATAATAAATGCTCAATGCATGATTCTTGTCACAATTAGGTAAGTTTGTTAGATTCTGTCAGACTTCAGTGTGTCCGAAATTCTTTTTCTTACCACGTCCAGCGTGCCCGATACCAGACTACGTGAGTTTCAAGGGAACCTGCTACAAGGACTTTACAGAGCGCGTGACGTACAGCCAGGCCGAACAGGCGTGTGCCGCGGACGGAGGAATGCTGGCCATGCCGAAAGACAGCGCGACCAACTCTTTTATCGCCAGTCTGAAACACGGAGGGCGATGGCTTGGGCTGACTGCCGGGGACCAGAATGGCCAGTGGGTGTTCGCAGACGGCCAAACCCTGCATTCGACCGGCTATTCCAACTGGCGCCCGGGTGATCCAAGCAATAGCCTCGGAAATGAGTCCTGTGTCGAGTATCATGGGAACTTGTGGGCTAATTTGCCTTGCAACTGGGAATATGGATTTGTATGTCAGATAGACCAAGGTATGCGTTTGAATAATGCACGTTATGCTGAAATTTGTTTTATACGATCTATGACCATGTTCAAATTCGGTTGCTATGTTCACAATATCACTATATTCAGGTATTACTTGTGGTATCTAGGTACTGCATTAGAACGGCAGTTCTTTGTTAATTTTATTCTAAACATGCTGTGGTCATGATTTGGGCTCACACGAGAATCTCTCTCAACAGCTCTTTTGTTGGAGGTAGATTCACTGTGTCTAAGTTGCTCGATCCATTTTAGAAGACTGTATTTACCTTACGAATTGCAGACGAGTGTGCAAGAGACAGTGGAGGGTGTGACCAGATCTGCACCAACTTCCCTGAAAGTTATAGCTGTTCCTGCCTACAGGGCTTCACGCTAATGACGGATGGTCATAGTTGTAAAGGTAGGCATGACACATCAAACAGCTTGATATGTAAGACGATTCCCGGTATTGTAAATACCCACAGCAGCTCGGCAAACTTTTTTGGCAAAATTTCTGACCTTTGATGCTGAAAAGTTCTTCTGGAAAGTGTGGAGTGAATTGTAAGTATAGGAGTTCCGGAAAATAATGTTCGCCTTAATTGTGTAGATATTGACGAATGTGCAACAGACAATGGAGGTGTGTGAACATTACACATTCGAAGTGTAGAATGAATAGTAGGCTGAGTTGTGAGTATATGAGTTCCAAAAACTAATATTCGCCTTGATTTTGCAGATATTGACGAATGTGCAACAGACAGTGGAGGGTGTGACCAGATCTGTACCAACGCAGTGGCAACTTACAGCTGTTCCTGTCGCCAGGGCTTCGCGTCAATGGGAGATGGCTATACTTGTGAAGGTAGGAAGCTTCAGCTTACAACTTAATGCCATTCTTTTACACATGTAGATATACCAAAAGCCATTGCATATTACAATAAGTAGAGTTAAAGTATCAAGATCTTATTCTCAATCTGAAATTGCCAACTGTAGGCTGCAACTTCAGCCATTTTCATAACCGCTACGCTCGAGAGCAAGGTCAGCGAGGGCATGTGGTCATGAGGATGGACATTGAAGGACATTTTGGAACTGAAGAATGATATGAAGTCTCAACCTTATCTTTAAACAAGGTCGCTGGCGTTATTGTATGATGTCGGCATCTAACTTTGGAATGTGGCAAAAGACCACCAGTTATGCTGACAATGGAATCTGTATTTTTCAGTGTGCGGCCACTGCCAGGGCGGCGACACGAACTGTGACCGGGTCTCGGGTGTATGCTCGGCGGGGTGTCAGGTCGGGTGGAAAACACAGCTTTGTCATGAAGGTACGGTGTGTCATCATCGTAAGCCGGGTTCACACGTGCGGATATATTTTAGTCCGTATGAGGTCCATGTGGAATTGTTAGCCTCCACAGGTTGCTCCTGACAGGTCGCTGGAAAAATGATAGAAATTGGACAAATATAGATGCATAACGTGCCAGAGGAGTTAGCTGTCCATGGTTTGCGACCAGCTAACGCCGCTGGCATGTTATCTGGCTATCAGCATCTGGCTATATTTGTCCAATTCCTACTATTTTACACATAGCACAAAAAGAAAGCACTTTGATTGAGATAAGTGGAAGATTTTCGGGAACATAAGGCCATGTTGATTTGATTATATGGATGACATCTTCTGAAAACTCCAAAACTGATGCGAGCGAGCGAATAAAAAAAAAGTTTGGCAAGAAAAAAAAGTTGCCTTCAGTATGAAATCAAAGTGGCCAGGAAGGTTGAATATAGGACCAAACACACATAGTATGGTATACCAACAGTTAGGTGTAGGGACCAGTACATCATACGGGTGCAAAACATTTTTTTTCTTCTTGGACCAGTCCGAAAAAAAAGACCTGAAAAAAAATCACAGGAACAGGTTTCGCCAATCACAAAATGGACACACTATGTCGGCAGGCATTTGGGGTCTTACCGGGGGCCAAGAAGACAACATATAGTCAATCGTGCCAAGTTTCTATAGTCAAAGGTACAGAGACAGTGAGTTAGTCTTTATTACATGGAGATGGAATTTTAAAATGCCTGTGGGGTCCCAATAATCCACCAAACAGATTCCTTTGTAGCAAAATTGACCAATTGCCATTGTTTTGAGTATTTCCAGTTCCAACTTGAATTGCAAGTTTCCACAGACAATCAGGTCCAGGTTCAAGTCCAGACCTGAAAATGATACTCTGGACCTTAATTTTCTGTACTGGTACCTCCCCCTATCAACAACATATATTTCTTTCTGTCCTTTTACATCTTATTCTTGACTTTAGATTTATTTTGGCATTCTATGGCATTAGTTTTCTGTTTTCAGATATCTTTTTTTCCATCTACGGAATATTTGTGCTCATTTTACAGCTGTTTTGCACAATTTATTGTGTGGTCGAAAACTTTTTTGTTTGTTGGAAATGGCCGAAAATTGGTGCGAGCGCGGATGTCATCCATATAATCAAATCAACATGGCCTAACTGTCAATGGGTCACCCATTCCATTTTATTAAAACCATGTCTTCCTGCAGCTGTGGACCCTCCTGTTAACCTGATCGTTACTGACGTCACTGAAGAAGGGTTCAACGTCACGTGGTCTCCGTCCCTTGACCCTGACCGTCATGGTTACCATGTCGTGGTGTCGAAGCTGGACATGACGACAGCTGTCAATCAAAGCACAGACAAGGCGTCATTCCCGGTGAGTGGACTGTCGCCAGAAACTGATTACGTCATCAAAGTGACATCACTGGTCTTGTCGGGCGGATGGAGGTCACAGAGCGAGGAGGCAGTCATACTCGCAGCCACAGGTACTGAGTGATTAAATGCTCATTATCTATTTATCTAATTAGATATGATCTCAGTGCACCAGTAAATTAGTATATAGAAGCTTCGCTAACACAAAGATTTGGGGGCCTCGGTTCGCGATTTTCAGCGTTGGCTGGGTTCTCTTGTGCCGTGAAAGGGAGTTTGCCGCGGAAGGCAGTTTGCTGTGGAAGGAAGTTTGCCGTGATAGCGAGTCTTTGCCCCCGTCCGAAGACTGCGCCAATTCGGCGACACGAGAGACCAATTAAAAACACTTGGACGCAATCTGCATGGACGTGTGAAATCCCTACGGTCCGTTGGGCGCGTTAATAAACCACACGCATCTTCTCCGGGCAGCAAGTTGCCATTCCTCCTGGCGCAAACTTTCATGGATTCTTTGCCAATCAATGTTGTACTGATCCTTGTCGAGTAATTCCTGATCTTGGTTCAAGCCCTGATTAAACCCGGACCGAAGAGCAGGAAAATAAGTATCGGAATCGGGTTTGACGTCATCTAAAATTAAATTCGTTCATCACCTACTAATTTTTGACGGTACATTTCCAGGAGCTCGCTCCTCCACAGACCTGCAGTTCGTTGAAGTGACCGACTTCATGGTCGCATTCACCTGGTCACCCCCTGACGCGGCCGTGACCGGGTACCGAGTCATGTACGGACAGGAGGATGCGACGGAGCAGCTCAGCCCCTCTCCCGGACCAGGGAGTAGATCTGCAGTCATCGTAGGACTACGCTCGGAGACGATGTACAAGGTGTGCAAATATAGAAATAACATCCTCTTTTCCTGACGTTTAAAAGTGCCCTAAAACCCACGATAAGTGACATGAGCCCTCTATAGTAACCGCATATGTCCTGTCTCATTTCATCTTAGTTCATGACACTAATTATTTGATTATCCATATGTATTGTTATCACATTCTACGTATTACTTAACTTTGTCATTTATCTATTATAATCAATCTCATCAATTTAGTTAAATATAAAATGAGGTCTGGGGGACCTAGTATAAGCTATATACTCGTGTACCTTTTCATCCCTACATCCGTTTTATATAATGTTTATCTTGTTATGTATTTTTTTTCTTGTTGTGCAAATTAATAGGTGGAGATCACTACAATCGGAGTTTACCGAGAAAGTTCGCCACTAGTCGGCCAGATCAAGACTGGTGAGTGTAACTCTTTTTTTTTACTTAATGATCAACACGTAACAAGACCTGAAGGTCATTTCAAGGTGTGCCCGAAAGACGCCCCAAGGTTACAGGTTACATTGCAAATGTAACAGCATCTCTTAGCTCAATGACAGAAACATCATGATTGAGACCAGCTCAGTTGCTCACTAAGAGTGAGGACTAACTGACCAGTTGGGTCACACAGTTATCGAGTTAAGCATCAACTTGGCAATGCATATTCTTGTCCTTTTTGTTTCCTCTGTGTCGCCATTGACGAGTTAATTGGGTACGCAATACGGTTGCATATTCTCCCCTGATGGAGATGTGTCACTAGGAGCTGTATCCTATTCACCTTGACCTGTACTTAACTTGTTAGAAAGCAAAAACGTACAATGAAGGTCTTCATTCATTCATTCATTCATTCATTCATTCATTCATTCATTCATTCATTCATTCATTCATTCATTCATTCATTCATTCATTCATTCTCTCCTGATGATGTTTCCCTGCCAGCCGCTGCTCCCACCACACCCAACCCTGCTGCCGGACAGACGAGTCGGATGACCACCACTCTGTCCATGAGCACGTCGTCCTCATCCTCCACCACTCCAGCGAAGACTACACGAGACCAAGGGGCGTCTGCCGACGGTATGTTATCACTGAAAGACAAGGAAACATTGCTTGATGACTGCCCAGATCTAGTGATGTGACATACTTAGTACACTCTTCCCTTGAGACCGCCCCCCCCCCCCCCACATTCTTCCCAGCAAGCTCTTCCCTATGCTGTCAATATGTCGTTCCGGTCAATTTTTCAGAACACCTACGCATGTGGTGATAAACATTATATAGATAACGAACTCCCTTGATGCAAGCTGCTTACAGTAGACAAGGCTTATTCTATTATACGACGTTTGATGTTCTCTAATAACTGATGGCATTTGTTTAAATCTCCAAGAAGGTGTCGGAAGGCAAATCGTGACTTTTTTCTGTTCTGTTCTTATTTTCGACGGGAACCGGGAACCCGTGAAACGTTATCATAATAAAACTATAAAAATTCCTTTTTTTGCATCTGCTTGTAGACTAGGAAATTCTTATATAACAAATTGATTTGACACATGAAACATTTTTTTCTTTCAGATGAAGAAATCGACAGTGTTGATTTGGGTGGCATGGACACTGAAGGCGTTGACAGCGGTTCCTATGACTACTCTGATTCCCAAGACAGTGGTTCCTATGGTGACTCTGATGCTGAACGACCAGTTCCCACAACGGAGTCAAACAAAGATGGTGAGTGAATTACTCTTGATGAACACGTAGTTCCTCTTGCTCAAGCCTATTTGAAAGAATAGTAGACACGTGGAGTTAGGGACAAGTGTTTATCATTATTTGATGAGACAATCGAATGTGTGTATAGAGGAATATTACTATTCGTTCACCTTTGTCGTCTCTTATTTCAATATGGCAACTTTCTTTTAAAATCATCAATGGTAACCAAAATATGCATGACAATTTTATCAAAAGAAAAAAATAAAGCGCAATACTGATTTTGACAACAACAATTCTCTTTTTGCTGTACAGCAACAACTGGGAAAAGCAGCAAATCACCTGGTGACGTCAGGACAACGTCATATCAGGTTTTCGGTTATTACAGATACTTAACTCCGCACTACGGGGGACGCTTAAGAAATAGAATATCTCTAAAGTCTTTCCAAACCTCGGTTAGATTATGACCAAGAAAGAACATTAAGATTTACATAAAGTCATTTTAGAAAATTCCAAAAGCAAAAGTGCGAAAAAGAGCTTAATACAGTTTCTCCGTGAGCGCGTGCAATATGAATTGAAATAAAATGAGTATGAAATGACTTAGGGGATACCGATGACGCTCACGCAGCACTTGAAACTGTTTTATAATATATATAATTGAATTAGGTCTTAATTGTTTATTAAGTCAGCTATAAGGCTCATGCCTTGCCGTCTGATGCACTATAAACATTGTCTTTGTTTTTCCTCTTTTCAAACTATTCAAACTTCATAAACAGCACGTTTTTTTATAATGGTTTATTTGGCAAAACTTTACATGTCATACGGTTCGCAGCCTTGCGGCTGAATTGGAGTAATGACAACACATTCAGCACAGTTAATACAATATAAACGATAAAATTCCTGGCACATTAAGATAACAAGCAAGGTTTAAAATATCTATAAATGAAGTACTCGATTAAAAACTTTTATTGCACTTTCAAGTAATCGTGATATTGCACTTAGATTACTTCTATTAGTAAGCAATTACCTACATGGTATCGGTTGTGCGTTTTGTACTTTAATCTATTTGTGGTTCTAATGGAAAGGCTGCTGGAGATGCTGTGGAGATGATGGAGACGACAACAGCTGCTGAGGAAAATGCAGAGGTAAGTACCCATCGGAGGTAAGTTCTGAAGCTCTTCCATTACAGCTATATGGAGTGACAATCTGATCTACTTGACTGTTGATAAGTGTAGCAATGGATAGGCTTGTGTTGAGGAGTGGAGAAACTATGTCATCATTTACGGGGCTCATATAAAATATAAAAATACGAAAAGAACAAGAAGGATAAAATGTGCACCTGCATCTGCTGGGGCTTTACACGTGGCATGCAGTTCTTGTCCCTGTGGGACTTAGTGCTCCAGTAGACGAGAGGGTGGAGAAGGAAGTGCACACCCCACCTTCACCCTAAAAAGTCACGTGCAGGCCAGGCAGACGGGGCGCCTAACCCACCCTGTCTGCCTACCATTGTCTTCCGTGCAAACTTTGTATCTGTGTGATGGAAGTGGAAATTTTAAAGCCGACATTTATTGCGACCAGGCAAAAACTCGGATCCTCAATCAGAAAGTGGATATGCCTGTGACTGTCCTGTTTCTTACACCTTTGTGAACAAAAGGGAAGTGTGAGGTTTTTTTTGCTTCATGCATTAAACAAGAAACTAAGACATTAGAGACAGATATGATTAAGCCGTGATGTTTACATGGTTTCGAAAAATTGATGAAGTCTCGCGAAAGTTGATGAAGTCTCGTGAAAGTTGATGAAGTCTCGTGAAAGTTGATGAAGTCTCGCGAAAGTTGATGAAGTCTCGCGAAAGTTGATGAAGTCTCGCGAAAGTTGATGAAGTCTCGCGGAAGTTTATGAAGTCTCGCGAGTTTTCTTGCTTCCACAGGACAAGGCGCTGGACCTTCTCGAGTCCATTACAACCACGCTGGACGAGGTGGACATGTCCGACCCGGCAACTCTCGAGTCTGTGGGAGGATGTGAGTACAAATATACCCAGTCTGATGTCATCATGCGTATATATATGTATAGTTTTCTCGGTGCAAGGCCATTATTTGACCACTTCTGGGCACTGAAGTACTCTCACTGTGGCAGCATCTCTTCTTCTTAAGTCAGAAACATCGAGCTTCAGCATTCTCGCCTAACTGCCCCAATAGGCATTTACCCGGAATGGTTTGATCCACTCACACCGGGAAGGTCTCCTACTCTTTTCGATAAGTGCGGCGGGTTTTTTACGTGCCAGGGGTGTGGCTCTCCTCAAACACGGGACGTCCTATCCGAGGGACGGCCCTAGCTGAAGCTAGACTGCCTCTTTTTGTCCGTCTGCCAAGAGATATAATGCCGTTTAATGACGTGCGGTAGAAGCGTAAAGGGCCCGTGACATCTAGAAAGTAACGTTAGTAACTTTACATCTGGATACACGCACATACACATTTTAGTATCATACCTCTCTAAATTGCAACGCTTTTTAGATCATTCCTTTTATCATAGTTTTCTAGAACAAAAACACACAAAGAGCATGAAAAAATGAGTAATCAAAGGCACGTGCGAGTAGTGAAAAACACACACATAAAACCTGGAAAACAGCAAATATGTATTCATATATCTTAACGCTACAAACAAAACAAAGACATAACCATTCAAACTATGTGATAGATAAGGCTGTTTGCAGAATACACAACCACAGCATAACTCAGTATGGTGGTATGCACTGTATGTCTAATCTCCAAGCAGATCCTACGGTAGCATAAGATAGTATCAAAAGCTGGCAAAGGAGTGAAGCCGGCCTAGGAGTGTGTATGCTACCGGTGCCCAACTGACTCCCTCTGGCTGGCTATACTTCTTGGCCAGCTTTGGTACTATCTTATGGCACCGTAGGATCTGCTTGGAGACTATGGTATGACTATATCTTAGTATAAGAACATGATATCTGTTTGCAAGAGGTGTTTCTGGCTTTTGTCAGAGTCCCTGTTTCCCTTTCCAGCTCTGCTGGAGTCCGTAGGTACCCTGCTCGAGGACCCAGAGACAGATGCAGAAGAAGCTGCCGATGATGGTGACCCCAAGGCTGACCCCGCTGAAGACGAGAGTCTCTCTCCAGAGGAACGCCTGCAAAAGACTGGACAACAGAAACAGGAGGAGCAAGCTAAGGTAGAACGAGTCAATACACTCGGTTTTACTCAAGAACATTCTATTTATATCATTTGAGATGCAAGTACCACACGTACATGACAGATAAGCATCCTGTTGTTATTGACGTGGCTTGTATTTGCTGACAAATATGTCCTCTAGTAGTTTTTCCCTTTGTTTTAAAGTTAGTTTTTTGTCTGCCCGGTGACGAGGAGAACTAAGGCTAACGTCACATTTCCAAATCGGGGCCCGGTCGGGCTGTTTGTGGAAACGGATAAAAATGTATAGTTACGTAAAAATATACGCAATCAATGCCCACGACTATTCTCTTTACGTCTTGTATAGTTTGGTGCCAAGTTTTATGTTATACTGCTGCTGTCCGGTCCACGGTTTGGAAATCCAACGTAGGCCTAAGTCGAATAAAAACCGGAAGTGGGTCCAGCGTCACTTACGATTATGGGGATAACTATTTGAGGAACAAGAGTTGGCTATACTAGGTAATTACTGCCATGGCTGTATCAGGTATATCTAATCTCCTCACAGAGACGAAAGCTTGTCCAAGAAAGTCGCCGGGTCCTAGAGAAGATGGAAGATGCCATTGTCCAAACCCTGAAGCCTGGAGCGCCCGCCGTCACCCTGTCAAGAGGCGGGGTCACGCTGAGCGCTCAGAAGGTTTCAGGCTCCGAATTCGGAAGCCAGGAGGTGCGGACAGGTGATGGAGGCTTCCAGCTTCCATCTCAAGCGGCGCTTTTCTCGGATTATACACCACACAGCGTCACTATTAAAGTAGGTTAAGTTCTTCCTTTAGCTATAGGCATAGATGATTATCTTCTCTTTATGGGATCAATATCAAGTCACCTTAATATTTGCTGATAACGTAAGTCAACAGAGGAATTTCCAGAACTCATGTATAACAGTCAATTTAGTTCGCATAACCTCCTGTCATCGTTCTGGATGTGTCACTGATGTGTTTTTTCTGTATATCTTTTGTGATGGTTGTGACAATCTTGTCTTTCAGCGTGTTTATCATGCAAATAAATATTAGTAACTGAAATTACGATAATCATCAGTATCACCATAGTCCTGTGATCAAACCTCTAAAAGACGAGCTAAATGTTATGCATTTTTGACGTTGTAGTTGCTGTACTGCAGTTGTAGTTTGACAACAGGAGCTTATGGACTTAAAAGTAATCTCGTCTTGACTTTGTTTTCTCGTGAACCATCTGAGAATTGTTTGTCTTCACCTATTCCACATATCAATTCACAGTTTTAGTTTAAAAGCTGATAAGTCCTGATATTCCTCCAATCACAGACGAAAGTTTAAGATGGCAGATGCTGCCTGATGGACCCTCTGGCCGTTTCCAAATCATATCCAGATACAGTAGAGGCCGCTTAATTGCACATCCAATTTGCAAGCGTATTTCGTGCAATTATCCGTATGGTGCAATAATGCGAAGTTATCCAGCTGAACTGCACCGGTTTAGGATTTGGGGATTCCGTGCAATTAACAGAAGTTTGCGGTAATCCGCTGTGCAATTAACTGACTTGTATTGTACTTAAGTCTTCAGTAACTATTATTTGGCGTACTTACCTAAGACGTTGTTGTCTCTTTAAATAGCTGAAGCAGTTTGAAGAAAACCCGTTCACCTGGGGGACCGGAGAACGCCAGGTCAGCTCCACAGTCATGGAACTTTCGCTCCAACAGAACAACATTAACGAAGCTCTGGCCTTCAACAACCTCACCGAGGACTTCGTCATCACCATTCCCGGAAGTTCCAAAAACAAGATGGCGACAAAGAACATAACCTTCTATTCTCGCGGAAACAAAACCGCAGTGTATCATTTCTATAATCTCACCGACATGGCAGAGGGATTCATGGTCACAATAATACCGTTAAACACGAGTGTGGTGTACGGCGTGTCGGGCAGGTACGACGACCGTCCTGACGACCAGAACTACAGCGTGTCCATGGAGACGTACGTTCTTCCCGAGCAGTGTGCCTTGATGAAAACCCTGAGTGGCGATGAAGACGACGTGGACAAGACACAGGCAACGATGTTCATCAAGGGGCAGAGGGACCCAGCGCAATACTACGTCAAAGTTCGAATTTTAGGTCAGCGTTCTTAAGCCATTTTGATGCTTGACCTATGCCACTATTATAATAGGTAACGCGAGCTTTGCAAGCGTGGTAATTTATAGGCCTTTTGTCGTAAATGAAAAGAGAATATAAAAACTTCTATCAATATTTGTAAAACTATCAAAAAAGACATCGCACAAGTTAGTTTTGTGATCCATACTTAAACAATAGTTTATTTCTACATTCTGATCTTTTATTGTGTAACTGCATGATGCTGTTTACGTTAATTTCAACACTTCATACTTTTACCATTTAGCCCTACGTCACACTTCCAAACCGCGGCCCGGCCGGGCAGCTTTCGTGAACCTTAAGCTTCCGGCAGGACCCGTTTTTCCAAATGAGACCTAAGCCTTACTGGTACCATTCCCGTTTGTTTCAGGTCCGGCGACCGAGTGCGGCGATGAGGAAGAGACTGACTTGTGGGATTCAGAGGAAGGTGGCTTTTTCGCCTACGAGATCCAGTGGGCCCGTTTGCGCTGTGTTTATTGGAACGAGACTCAGGAAACCTGGCTGACTGATGGCTGCGCGGTATTTTATTTTATTCACATTTCCTTAAGGCGTATTAGACAAAAAGCACATCTGATTACATTGGCATTCTGCTCGAGGTAAACATATAATAACAAATAACAGTCAAAATAAACAAAGGACAGGGTTGGACAAGTCCACTAGCCTTATTGTCCAGGGCAAGTGAAAGTGCTGATCGGGCAAGTGCATGACCTGATTTTATATTGAGTGAGATTTTGATATACTTGTTACTTTTTACAGTCATGACATCAAGCAATGGTCAACATTGAAAAATAGAGGCATAATTCCATTGATGGAAGTGAAAATACATCTTAAAGTGACATCTGAATTTTGGGCAAATGAAAAATTGGTTCGGGCAAGTAAATTGCACCGGTCGTCATACAAATAAACGATAACTGGAAATAAATCTAGCAAAATGTGATTACGACATGTCTGTCACCGCTGTTCACAGATCAGCAACAAATCCACCATCAACAGCACCATCTGCCACTGCAACCATCTCACCGCGTTCGGAAGTGACGTCATCACGCCGCCCAGCAAGGCCAACTTCGGGGAGCTGAAGTTCAGCGATGTGGGGGACAGCGGCGCAGTCGTGACGGCTGTCTGCGTGGAGTTCTGGATCTTCGTGCTCACAATGGTCGCCATCAAAGAGATGGCGCGATGGAAGAAGAAGGTAGGTTAACGTCGATGGTTAGACATTCGCGGGTAGCAAGGTGATTTCCTTCTTCTTTTTACTTCTTCTTTTTTTTTACGTTAAAGAATTGAATTTTGAGGCCACAACTGCTCTACAGCGTTGGAGTGAGATTTACATTTGAGTGACTTTTGCATACAGAGTTTGTGTATTGACATGTTCAAGTTTTTCTAGTTAGCTGTACTTGTATTGTTCTGCCAGATCATTTTAGTGACGCTGAAGAAGAGTGATGGATGTCACTCGAAACGTCCAGAAGTAAATTCCCGTTTTTTATCCAGTTGTAGGGATTGAATTGAATTTGAATATTTAGCGTGAGGTACGTTAACCATTGATACATGCAAAGATAATAATAGTGGTCATTCAATTGATACTTCTTGAGTATTTAGTGATCTCTGGTGATTTTTTTTTAAATTCTCGGCCCCGCTGAAGAAACATGATTCGTATATAGTAGAGTAGATTCATCCCTCAAGCTAGCGACATCTTGTACACTGCAGTCGTCCCCCAGAAAGACATTTGGAGCCGCATAGTTCAAGTTTTGAACTTTTATTCAGCCTGTCGGCCAAGCTAGTTTCACTGTGTACAGCTTCTTCGGTGGCTCGAGGCTAAATGACACAAGTACAAGGAAGTTTGCGCTTACCTTGTTGAGCATTCGTGCTTGTTTATGAAAACTTCTGTTTGATTACTCAGCTAAATGAGCTGGACGACCTGCAGCACGGTGACCCGGCCCACCTCTACATCCGGGCAGGTGCCGCTGAGAACGCTGGAAAGGAGTCCAGCATTGCCTTCAAGCTGTTCGGGGATGCAACGACCACTTAGAGTGGCCCACGTGCAAAAGAAGAAGGTCGGTACTTAAATTGTCATCTCTGGATGATTGCTTGACGATGTCATGTTAAATGTTCACTCTAGATCTGAAGTACACCAAAGAAACCCTAAAATAGTCTCTATCAGGCTGACCTGCCTGGTGAGATAGTAATAGGGGACTTACTTTTACAAAGTTAGGAATAAAAGCCTAATAGGAATCAATTGGCCTGGGAGTGAACTGACCAGCCGGATAGCTGGATAGACTGCAAAAGAATGGCTGAAATATTAAGACCTATATTTGTCCCTACTTGGCCAATTTCTTCATCCAGCTGACACGGCTGCTTGGAGACTATCCTATAACACGCCGTATCTCTCCTTTTTTGCCTTGCCGCGCCAGCAGCAAGGCCTTATGCCAGCTTTCTTCCATGGATCCATGGACCAATGGACGGACCTTTTAACCCAGCCCTTCCAAAGGCCCGTTTTTAATGGGTTTTCTTTCCTTGCCGAGTTTCATAGCTTAGTTAGACAATGGTACATTCCAGGCGAGTATCAAAACTCTCTTCTAGACGCATGTTACTGTATGTGGTCCAGCGTAATAAATCTACGCTTTAACTCACCATGTTTATATAAAGATATATCACAAATTGCATCAGAAGGAACTTATTTTGTAATGAAAAATAATGCATATTCATTGTGGGTCAAAAAGTTTTACAAAACCTGTTTAATGTGCCAATAATTCATCTGACATAAATTATGATAATGAGGTAAATTTCCAATATCCCCTAGTACACTCGGGGATTTTTGCTGCATTTCCTACTGAAGTTGCTAGGTGTCGCTCTCAGCAGTTCAGTCATAAAATACGCGGCAAGGCACAGCTTTTCTTAAAAGATTTCTTGTTTGTAGATTTTCACACGAGGCAGTCAAGTGACGCTGAAGTTCAGCACATCAGAACAGCTGGGTGATGAGGCGAGCTGCTGCCGATTATGCATGACAACCGTGTTTGTAAACTTTTGTCGATATTTGCTTAAACTTTTCTCTAAGCAAATTTTGTTTTATAACTACTTGAATGTCCTGAAGTCGCGCGCTCGGCTAGAAAGATTATGCAGGACCTGATGCGTGGATGCGTGATCTTGCATGTATACGTATCACCTGCAGTTTTGAACCTATGGCCAGAAGATATGATGTTACAGTTAGGTCACTGCAGGTTTGCTTCTTTGCGTCCGTTACATGACACCATGCTATTGTTTGAATGAAGATAGGTAAATAATGGAAATGGATCTTGGTTAGCATTTGGAAGGTTGAAATGGTGACTGTCTAATGGCGAAGCCTGTCGTTTTTTGTTTATAGAAAAAGTGTACGTGTGCATGTGTGTGTGTGGAGAGGGGGTAATGTTTGCTATTGTTATCATGCGTATGAAGTTACTCAACAATATTTGTGTGTGCATTCAATGACAGTTTACATATCACCATACTGTTGTTCGAGTGAAGGTAAATAGTGGAATGGATCTTGGTTAGCAATTGTTGTGTAAGGTTGAAACTGCGAATGTCTTATGACGTCTTTTTTGTTTATAGAAAACGTGTACGTGTGTGTGTGGGGGGGGGGGCGTAGGGTAATGTATATTACTGCTATCATATGATATGTGGCGAGGATGAGTGAGTGAGTAATAAGTTACTCAAATCTATTTCTGCGTGTGCACTCATTGACTGTTAAATATTGCCATACTGCTGTTTGAATAAAAAAGTCAATAAAAACTGCATGTATAATAATATGGTAGTCAAAGTGTTTTATAAAGAGGAACATTTAGTTTGACGTCTGAAGGTTATTGAGATGATACTCTACACTCTAGTTTGATTAAAGATAACTGTTGCTATGTCCGTGCAGAGGCGCCACCTATCGAGAGAGTTTAGAAGTGTATTTATGATGGCCACAGGATCAACTGTGAGAACGTACACATCAACCTAGCTAATACACCCTATCCGGTGAACAAATAATTGAAACCTTCAAAACTTTTAATAGATGTTTCATCTAAAACTATAGCTGTTTACTAAAGAGTCATTTTGAAAATACACAAATACACATAGCCACACACAATGTACACACACACACACACACACACACTCATGTACACACACATGCATACACACACACACACTCATGCATACACACACAAACAGATACACACACACATAAACACACATACACAAACACATCAGAATTAGTACACAAACACACCACACAAACTTTGTCTTCAGTTCACCTGATAATTTCATCTTCCTCTTCGAGCACAAATGTTACAGTGAGTTTGTCCAGTTGGTACTACATTACTGAACACCGGCTTTATTCAATTTTTCTTCTACCTTGTTACAGTTTGAAGAGTAATAACACCCCATGGCATAATACATGTACAGTCATAATTAACGCTCAACATATTGGCAACAGAAATGCACATGTACAATGACTGACAATGCTTGCGCTATCAGCCCTTCTACCTTCAGGCTGTAGCATAAATTTTGTAACTCTTGTTACATTAGTAAAGAAAACTTAATGCTCATAAAACAAACCGGACAAAATGAAACAAAATGAGCAGCGCATTGTCAAGTTACATTGACATTATCTGTGGCAGAAATTAGGACACTAATTGCTTCTAGTACATGTAACATCAATCAGTTTACTCTCTGCTATGATATAAAATTAACTTTTCTTGTACAACTGGATAGAACTGTTTCAATGACTCATAACCTGAATCCGTCTTTCATCACTTTGAAGTTGATCTGGAACACTTCCAACTTTCAGTGAAACACACAGATTAGACATGAAAAATATTTCGTCATCGTCAACTTTTACTGAATAGTTGCAGTCTACAATCCTCCCACTTTAGTCTTCAAAACCTTTTCTGCGGGGTTTGACAATAACATGTATAGCTTTCATACTTGCCCATTGTATACCTCTGATTCATGCAATTTGTGCAATATAATGTAAGGCTTGACACCAATGCTTTTCTAGGCCACATAAATCTTGCTTCTTCAAAAAACAGAATGGCGTCAAAAATGATTTTTGCAGCAACAACAACAAAAAAGATGCACAAAACATATTATAATAGCCTAAATTTGAAACTTGACTCAGTCCACTGCATTAAGTCGTGACACTGGTAGCAGCTTTATTTCATTATCAACAATTTCTAAATTCGTTCACCGCTTTGGATCCATGAAATACAAATCTCCTAAGGAAGACTATACAATCATGTAAATGATTTTGAACAACGTTGAATATTTTCATGGCTACAAACAACTATTCTGTCTAGTATTACACATCATCTATGAGGGGTAGTATCTCTTTTTCAGGGTCCTGTATTTCCTAAGCATGTACAGAGCCTCCAGCTCCTTAATGACGTAGTCTCCTCTCGCTATGAGCATCTTGATGACCTCCGGGTCTGTCTCATCCTTGTGTTTGACAAAAGCAGCCTTGCATCTCTGTCTGAAGTAGTCCTGGCCCTTGGGGTACTCTCTACCCAGGAACATCAGCTGTGAATGGGGGAAATGAGACAAAATGCTTTTCTAGAAGGTAAGGGTCACATATTAAATCTTGACGTTGTTTCTTTTAAATGAAAAATGGTGAAAAAGATTATCAAACAGTCACCTGTTACTGGCTATTACAAATTGCTGACAATACAAAATAGAATTTGACACACGCGCAAGCACACACACACACACACTCGTAAGGAAGGATACTGTAAATGCAGAAATGTTTGCAAAGGTTAAGTGTTTGTCATTTTTCAGGTGACGTCGACTGTGATCTCGATGACTGCAGGCTGTTATGACTTAGCAACTTATCAATTGTAAAAGATTAGAGTCCATTCCAAGACACCATGCGGATGTTTGTTGCCATTGTTTAGAATTGATTATAAAGTTTTGTAATTATATGTCTAGGACATTTGATACTTCAGAAATATTTTTAACACTGTTTCAACTTTATAAATATTTCCCTGGTCCTGTAAAACTTTGGAAATATTCATGGTGTGGAATTGGATACTTCTAATGGTTTCAAAATAATGATAACAGCATTCTACCATTATTTACCATTTTCTACCATTTTTTGTAAATGGTTCGGTGGGCTGGGAAGATAGCAATTCACACATTCTTGCAAAGTATGGTTGGGTGCCATGCAACAATGGCCCACCACAAAGGATCCACCAGTGCCCAGCTGTGAAATCTAAAAATATACAGATGCAACAATAGGGCTTACTTATATGGGGGCAATAAACTAATTTTACCATTTGGCCAGGTTTACCATTTTTTGTAAATATTTGTAAATGTGAAATAATCACAGAGAGGTTTCACAATTATTCTAAATAAAGATATTTTTGTACAGTTACTTTCAAAATGTTTCTAAAATATTCAAAGAAATTCAAATAAATGAGTATTTTCTTAGTCAATTTTTTGAAAATAATTTAATTCTTGTGGCTCAGATATTCTTTTATTCACAATAATTCAGACTAATTATAAATATCGCCTAAAAACCCTCATGGTGTCTTGGAATGGACTCTATGACTTAGCAATTGTAAAAGATTATGACTTAGCAATTGTAAAACTAAAAGATTATGACTTAGCAATTGTAAAAGATTATGACTTAGGAATTGTAAAAGAAGCCCAGCAACAGTACAGTAACCATGCTAATGCCAGTAGCCACAGCCATGGCTGCCCAACTAGACTGTGGCTATAACAAAGGGCTAGCCCTGATGACAGAGACAAAGACACATAATACAAATAGACTTTTACATGTACAGAATGACAATCAATAACAACATTCAAAGTACAAAAAATACTGTATATAAATGGTCTAGAGTAGCATCTACAGTGTTTATTAAGGTATCAACAGCTAGTCCACGTGAATTTTTAGACCAAGGTTCAATGGTAGCTGCCCTTACATTTTTGTACAGTTGTCTGACTTGATATCTCAGGTTGACTGCCATCTTGCTTCAGCTCTGCGGTCCGCAACAATCTGACAAAACAGGGCATAGTTTTAAAACTATAATTGTACTTTTAGTGTAATTTTGTGTTTCCTGTTTCAATCTTGAGACTAAGGGATGATATTTTTTTTCTTAATATTTGTAGACTTTGGCCAAAACTGACACAATAAAGTTTAACAGAGTAAAATGGAAATGCATGAGCACACTTCTTTTTCGATGTCAAACTTTAATTTTCATTACAAGGGATGGCCCTGTCAATAGTGCAGTTCTTTCTACTGCAGACAGGCCATCGTCCTGTCAATACCCACTCAATCAATCAATCAATCAGCCGCGGGCATCAGGGGAGATGCATAGCGGCTGTAGACATGTCCCTCCAAGATGTTCTGTTAGAGATACCCACTCCCATTACCATATTCTATCACTATCTTTAATATATCAGCTGGGTGGGCTAGAAATGTTGAATTAAAAATCTTAACCTTCCATGGTGAAAGAACAACATGCGTCTCTGTTGCTAATCCATTGAACCATAGCCAATTATGTATCAGTTTACTAAACCATGTGCACTCAATGATTATTACTCAATTCAAGTAATTGGTATGCAGGGCTCGAAATACTTTTTTCTGCATACCTGCACTGGTGAAGGTAACACTGAAAATTACCAGCACCAGACAAATTTTACCTGCACCAATCTGAATTTAGGAAGTATGGATCATACTAAAATTGTCCAGGAACCATTGCTATTTTCTTTATAGGTGGTAACAGTCAAGGCAGATAATAACTAGAGTTCCACGACCCCATACCTTCGCCAAATGATCCTAGCTGTGTTGTCTGTTTCATTAATTGTGCAAATAAGGTTCTCATTTGCATAATTATATTACTTAATCATCTCCTCCACCAAACACCAGACGTGCACAATCTATGTTAAGAAAGACGGCCTTTGTCGCATTTTCGGATAATTTATGCAAATGAGGGCCTCATTTGCATAAGTAATGTTCAACGATGTTCACCTGTCCATAACTTCCAAATGCTACAAGTAAGAAGTTCCCGTCATTTACCACAATGACATTATAGCATTTTCTCATTAACTATGCAAATTAGGTCTTTATTTTGCATAAAATATATATATCAATATTCTTCTTCTTCTCAGTTACAAATGTCACATGTTGCAATGGTCTTATAATGGAACTGAGCGTGTATACATGATTTTCTAATTAATTATGCAAATTAGATACCAATTTGCATAATTAATATGTAACTACATGAAGCATCACTAAAACTATCTACATGCCAAAAATCATAACAATCCGTCAACCCCTTCTTGAGTTATTCCCTTTCAAAGTCTGGCACTAAACTTGCCCTGCAGTTCTAAGACAAGCCGCTAGGAGGCCCAAATCTATACCACATACTCCCGGCATCAAGAGCTATCCACCACTTAAATATCATTGCCGCAGCATGTCCAGAACTCGAAATATCAAACCAGGAAGTTCCGCTGCAGTACCGTAACAGGCCGCTAGGAGGCCCAGAATCTAATCGTTTTTATGTCTCAACAAGACCTACCCACATACTGAATATTAATACTATCCATTCAGGTGTTCTTATTAAGTTATGATGGTCTTCTACAGACATACATACAAACAAACATACACACGCTACCCAAAATATAACCTTCTTGGCGAAGGTAACAATCCACATACACCTACATCATATGACATTTATGTATAAAACCCAGCACATGGACCAGTGCAAGTTAGGTGCAGGTAGACACCAGAAATACCTGCACAGCTCCAATTTTACCTGCACTAACCTGCATATGCAGGTGGTATTTCGAGCCCTGGTATGTCAGCTAGGCTCTTACACAATTTGTAGAATACAGTCTGGTTACTAACTTTCATAAGGCTTTGGTATTACGGTAGGAATATCTGACTTACTGCAGACCTTCTTTGCCAAAGGTAAATGACGATAGGAAGTTGTAGAACGACGACAACAACTGATACTTTTGCACCAAAATACTGGGGTCAGTGACCTCGGACGGCAGTGGCCATGAAAACAACGTTAACACTGCATGCGTTTCCGCACGTAGTTCTAGTACGAACAAGTCCCGAATATTCCGCGACTTTACGACAATGACAACTCACAGAAGTTGTTTAGGAACGTCAAGGATACCTTCCTTGGTAGACTGGAGCTACCCAAAGTCTAAAACTCACCGCAGACACAAAGAAATCGTCGGTCAAAACATCCAACTCCTCTGACCCTGGCAGCTGTCTGACAACTTTACATAAATACCGCAAAATGGGCGGATGTAATTACGACATTCTCCATGTATGTAGTCTTAGAGCTGATTTTTTGTCTTGTTCAAAGAACAAGTTGACCAGAAGTAATTTTATAGATCATAAACTGGCTTTTTGATGTTAAATTACTTTCAATAATATTCAAATTCAAACAATTACCATATAGTGTCGTAAAATACTGACTGCGTACAAGCGTAGTAGACATGCGCAGTAGCGTATTCGGTTGCCATCGTAGCTGTACACGGAAGCCGCAACTTTCAAAACACAAAATGGTGAGAACACAGAAAAACGCTTGGTTTTCGTAATAGTGTTGGCGTTTTGTGCAGTTTTGTAGCTTAGCTGGTTTTCCTGTGTGTTTGTTTCCATCTTTGTAAGGAAATACAAACTATGAAATACATTTTGCTTACATTCTGGAGGCGAAGAAAGTTCATGGGGAGGGGGGCGGAGTTATAAGCTAGTTCTGGTATTCATCATTTCAGGGTTTCATAATATTTAGCTTTTACCGGGTCACCTTTTCAATGAACCGGTCTCATGTCATGAAAACGCGTTGGTTGTGAAGTTTGCTATACAAGTGGTTAAAAGGACTAAATATTATTATTGGACTATATGTCAAATATGTTCACGGATTCAAAGTTAAACTTTGCAAAGTTCTAAAAAAATCAATGTCTGAAAATATCACAAATTGACAACACAAGATATTGAATTGGAAATAAAGTGGCAAACCATCAAAATTTATTTTGGAAAAAAATGTCACAATGTTTTTTTGTTTTTTTCTTCTGATATCAGTGATAGTACGTGGTGTAATACACATCACATGTGATCTCCATGCAGATATATGTGGTTTTTCCTTCTTTGTATCTTTTGATTTGTATGTCCCTCAAGCAAACTGCTTAGAAGTCTAACCTCACAGAGGTCTGGTAAAAGCCAAATAAATACATGATCTGAAACATCATCAATAAGGACTGTTCGAATGTTTTCTGGGGAGAGGAGATAAAAGGAAAAAATTGATGGCGAACATGAAACCCTATTTCTGGAAAAAGAAAGCTGGATGATTCATGTAGTATAAGAAATGTAACACTTTGACAATGGCATGACACATTTTTCAGGTGCCAGGCCAATGGTTTGCTTTTCCCCAGATGTTGATCTTTAAAGTACATCTTTAAAGTTTATGATCCCAATCATGCTGCTGAATAGCAGTTACTCAAGCAAAGTTGTATATGCTTTGGGAAATGGGTAGATGTTTCAGATAGCATCCACTATATCTTTCCTCAATGTCTTGTATCAGGTAGCATTCACTACCTTTCAATCAAGTTTCATCAGTGACACTGACAAAATGTAATTATTTGGATGCTATCTGAAACGTCTGTGACCATTTCCAAAACTATACCCAGTTGCTTGAGTAGCTGCTATATTTGGCATATCTCATCACTTGGATGTCTAACCTTCATCAATGATTCCAATCATGTTTATTTTTTGCTAACTGTTTGGTAGTGAGTTTTATTTTACTAACCTTGTGCGTGTGTGTTGTGTGCCGTGTTTTCTTCTCTCGTTGACGTAAAACACGTAGCCTCCCAAGTCACCTGCAAAGAAGTCGGCCAGCAGCACAAAAAGCTCCGGGAAGGTAAGAAAAAACGTCTCAAGTTTCGGTGGCGAAGTTGATCACTGCACTGCGTGAAGGTAAAGGCTTAAGGTGACCCGCTAGCATGGCCTGGACACCCCTGCTTGCATGACTGCTTGGTAGCTTCCACAATGAATATCATACACTTATAGAAGAATTATTTGGGCTATACCATTTTTGGGGTTCCATGTGGATGACCTACAATAACATGTAGATACGCCAACATGTAGATAGACTGCGTGAAAATAAGGGCCTGCTCATTAATTTGGTATAATCATTGATTTGTAGACTGAACGGAAAATCCAAAGAAATCATTTCTCTTAAGTACATGTCATTGCCTCTTGTAAAGTCTTGGAACAGGAAACAATCATAAAATTTGAAAATAGATGATTAGCTAGATGGTCAGCTACAAGTGTTAGCATAATTAGCTGGTGTCAATCTACTTAGTTTTCTTTTACTCTATATTCACAAACTAGTACATGTAAGCAGGAGAAACAACACCCGTACCCACTCTAATACTGGACATCTACAATAATACAATTATGTAGAATTATAAGAAAAAACATTTCATGTGACTCAAACAGAAGAATTTTTTAGCAAATACATTGAACTGTTGACTGACTACCAAACCCTTGAATCCTGACAAGAGGAGTTAAGACCAGGTACAAAGGTTGTCAGATACAAAGTGGTGACTAGGATGACACTTACAGGTGTGGCTCTGCCTACCCTTACAAAACACCACCCACTCCAAGGTTACTCTACGGAAGGTTATATTATAAATATCCCAGAACAATTGGCTGCATGATTGCCTACACCTCACGACTCTGATACACGCTCCGCAGGCAATTAAGACAGCCTCCTTCTCATGCCCATAAATGGCATGCAAAGAACTCGAGCGCTGTAAAAACATCTTTGTCTGCTACCAAAGATAATCATTGATTCATCTGAATCTGACTACAGCTTGGCTGGTGCTAGCTAATAATAAGCACTCTACTGTATAGCTTAGGAGTGCACACCAATTTCTTTTTTATTTTTGCAAAAACCAAGTTTAAGAGTACATACCAATTTTTTTTTTCAAAAACCAAGCTTATGTATACACACCAATTTCTTTTTTTGTTTTTGCAAAAGCAAAGCTTACGAGTACATACCAATTTCTTTTTATTTTTTAATTTGCAAAAACCAAGCTTATGTGTACATCATGATACTACATGCCAATTTCTTTTTCTTATTTTTGCAAAAACAGTTCGACCAGATGAGTTTAGACAGAATATTTTCACATTGGATTCCACAAAAAAGAAGTCCATACAAAAATTATTATTTTGTAGATTGATACTATTCAATTTCTTCTGAGAAAAGGAGGCAATGGACACAAACTAATGGGTCTTACAAATATTGGAAGAGATACGTTTTAGACAGAGCAGCCCTCTTACGAACTTTAAAAATGGTATAGCTCCAACTTTGATAAATCGCACCAATAGAATTCTGCATGTTTAGAGAAGGCGTATACATGTATACGTGTAGAGTATTTGTAAGTCAAGCATGGTAGTCACATTAATATAAGAATATTCATGATAGGTAAATTAACCATTAAGTTAGATTTCGTTACATGCAATTGCCTTATAGGGCCTTCACACTGAAACCAAATTAGCAGGAATCAAGCAGAATCAGCTGGAATGAAGTATTTGCAAAATTCGCTGGTTCCCAATTTTCAATGTTGGCTAAGTTTCTCTTATGCCAGTAAAGGGAGTTTGCCGTGGAAAGGACGGGGCGAAACTACATATACCTTCCTTGGCAAACTCCCTTCCTTGGCAAACGGAAAACTCCCTTTCCGGGCAAAAGAGAGCCTAGCCAACGCTGAAAATCACAAACCAGCTCCCCACTCCCTCTAAAATGAAATAAAAACAGAGGCTACCTTCAAGGCACTTGGGTGTTTTGTCTAACTGTTACCTGTACTTTACCTGTACCTGTAGCCTCCCTTTGTCTGACTGTTACCTGTACTTTACCTGTACCTGTAGCCTCCCTTTGTCTAACTGTTACCTGTACTTTACCTGTACCCGTATACTCCCTTTGTCTGACTGTTACCTGTACTTTACCTGTACCTGTAGCCTCCCTTTGTCTGACTGTTACCTGTACTTTACCTGTACCTGTAGCCTCCCCATGTCTAAATGTTACCTGTACTTTACCTGTACCTGTACCTCCCTTTGTCTGACTGTTACCTGTACTTTACCTGTACCTGTAGCCTCCCAAGAAGCCAGCCAGCGCCAAACTCAGCAAGGCAGAGAAGGAGAAACTCCAGAAGGAGGAGGAGGAGAAGAGATTAAAGGAGGAAGGTGGGAAGACTCAACTTTCACTTTTATAATTTTTTGTTTTTAGATAAAATTGTGTAATGTTATGATCAAGCAATGGATGGTATGGATCCTCCTTCCCCTACCATGGTGTGGTCCTGTCTGAGTATTAGAAAATTTCAAAGTTGCTTCAAAGTTGCAAAGACTCGTTGATAAAGATTGACATCCAGGTATTGAGATATGCCAAAAAGCAGTTACTCAGGCAACTGGATATGATTTTGGAAACGTTTCAGATAGTATTCACCATATATCTGAAACGTCTGACCGTTTCCAAATTCATATCCAGTTACTTGATAAATATCGGTGGGAATTCTTCACTAAATTTCAGTATCTGGTAAAAGGACAGAAGTCTTGACTTTAAATTGTGGCCCAGGCAGAAATACAATGTACTACAATGTATAAGTGCACTTTGCATGCATGAATTGATTATACATTCTGTTTTACCATATTTGTCATTTGTTGACAGGTTAAGATTATAAACTTTCATAAAACCTAATGTTTGTTTGTCAGAGAGAGACTTACTGACAGTTTTCTTCTGCATCTGCTTGTAGAAGAAGCCAGGAAAAAGGCAGAGGAAGAGGAGAGAGAACGACTGGAAAAGGAGAGGATAGAAAGAGAGGAACGGGAGAGGCTGGAAAGAGAGGTATGTAGTCTCACTTTCATCTGCGGGATAACATGTATATAGTATAGGGGCCTTTGTTTCTAAAAATAGCATGCTTAGGACGGTGGTTTCAGACTGCAATTTGAAACCACCATCCTTTCAGTTATGATTTTTTCTCACAGAACAGTTGTTGCATAAAAAAAGAGTAAGGGGTTGTTTCAACTCATGATCACCAACTCAGTCAGTGACCTTCTGTCTTCTCCCTGGATATGTGGCCAGGTATTGAAGCTGGCCATATGTCGGTGTACCTATTATGGTATATCAATTCTCCAAGAAGGTCTTTTAAGGTAAATTTTGATGTTTTCTGACTGGGCCCTGACCTATCCACTAAGCCCTAACAGATCCAAAATTCAATACACTGTACCTGGCGAGTCTCTTTCGTCCCCTATTAAAATAGCTGACAAAGCTTTTTCGTCTTGTTATGCAAAATTCATTTCCCTTATCATTTCATTCTACTTATGTTTCTCAGTCATATTATTTTGATATAAGTACATTTTTTTATTTACTTATATCAAAAAATGATATTATTGGTTAGTGACATATCACCATATATATTGGCGATTTTCAATGTGCGCCAGACATACATGTACATATAGCCTGACTAAAATCGCGCCCCTAGCGGCCGGCCCTACGATTGCCGCCGCCTCCATTAATCCCATCCAGCGAGAGCTTGTGTAAACACAGGCTAATGTACATATAGTACATATCAAATAAGATAAAAAGTAACATTGCAAGAGAAATTTAACATTAACGCATATGCCTGTCAATATAAATCATCGCAACTTAGGAGTAACCGCGATTTGTTTGGAAACCAGGCTAGACTGCATGCTTTCTAGATCTTGCCGGAGTTAGGTCAATTCTGGGCGTTGCATAATTTTTTTTGCCTGATGTTCATGATTATGGTTTTTAGGAGCATGAGCGGCATGACATGGAGATGGCTGACCTGAACGCTGTCCTGGATAATGTGGACTCAGCCATCAACAGCCAGGAGGAGCAGAGAAGGGCAAATGCAAAGGTAAACAAACTCAAGAGCTAAACTGTCGCTCAAAAATCTTATCCGAGTAATGCAATCATGGTTAACAACTCAAGAGCTACATGTACCTGTCACTCAAAAATCAGGCTTGGACAAGTACTCTAGCCCTTTTGTCCCAGGCAAATGAAATTGTTTTGGGCAAGTAAATTTTTTATGTACTTGCCCGATAGGACAATTGAGTTTTAGAAAACTTGTCCAATTGCTCTGAAAATCTTAACTACAAATGTAAGTAATATTTAACTCTTAAAATTCCACCGTTGCCCTTCTCAAGATTGTCTTGTATTTTACAGACTAAGTACTCCATGTCTTTTGCTCTTTTTTGTTGCTATAAACTTGAGTTTACTCGGGTTGGCATGATATGTATAAGATACAACACGGGGTATTGTATGAAATTTAATCTTCTTGATTGTGAATCAAAGTAATCAAAGGGACAACTTCTGCACTTATACTGGCAGAGCTGAAAATTCTGCCTGCATAATGCAAATTTGCATGCAGGTAAGATAAGTGAAGTTTTTTCTAATATTAGGTCAGGGCTTTAGCCAGCTCGAATTTTGTTTCCGTCAGCCAATTACAATCGTCGCGAAAACCGCGAAATTAATTAGAAGGACTGAACTGAGACCTTGAAAAACGGGTTTTAATGAGATTATCGTATGCGAAAGGGTGCCGACACACATTGTCAACAATCATAACAATAGCAAAACAAACAGTGTGTGGCTTTTACGGCCGTGGACAGCGTTCCCAAGCCGCCTGTAGCTTCCACCAAGGATTTTTGTCCGTCAAGGTTGACGGATTGGTTTTAAAATTTTTCCGTCAGACGCAGCACATTTCCGTCAATTGACGGAAAAACGGACGCTGGCTAGAGCCCTGTATTACATGTAGGTACTTCTGATGTTTCCATTATACCTGCAGTGCATGTGGATTTTGGGATAATAAGGTACACAATAGAGAGTAGAGCCAGGTGATTATCCTTTGTCCATGATTTATTGTACCAATAACAATTTGCCAGTTACAGACTCTATATTTTGCGGACTTGTCATTTACAAGATTCAGCATACTTATACAAGATAATGAAGTTTAATACAGAGTCCGAGACACTTGTACTGGGAGGAGGTACTGTAACAGTATCCATATCCAACATTACTGCAATCAATCCTGGTTGGGCTGCAAATGGATTACATGTACTTTGAGCCCAGCGCGCTGTTTAGTTTCTAGGCAAAGACCATACACTTAAGAGCAGGTACTGCTAATTGTTGCACAAAGGACCAAAATCAACGTTACAACAATTCGGGTTCAGCATAGATAACGAAATTAGACTTCACAATGAAACACTTCAAACTAATACCTCCTTGTCTTTATACAGCTAACACTCGATGATATAAAGGTTCTAATCTTTTGGTTAAAATGCTTCAAAATCCATCTTTTTAATATGCACAAATCAAAAAAGCAGAACACAACACTTCAGTTCAGTTCAGTTCAGTTCATCCTCGGAGAGGTGACACCATCGTCTTAAATTAAAGTGCATAACATCACTTAAGAAAACATCTAATGGTACGTTGTGATCGTTATTTCAGTCACTTTAGACAAGAAATAGAGATGTCCAAAGGATAGATTCACCCACAGGGAAAAATGAAAACTGTCATCATTATGACTTATACAAAACATCACTTCAAGTTAGCTAAAGTATATACTAATTCCTTCTCCAGACTCATTACATTACATTAGTTAAACATATTAGGTGATATCTAAGTAAATTGCAATAATTATTATACACTGATCAAATTGCACTGAACAAAAAGCTTTGAGCTATAATAATTTCCTGCTTTTGCAGCTAAACACTCTCTAGTACAATGTAGTATACATTATTAATAAGGAAATTTACTGATGATTAAAGTTGAGTTCTTCCAAATCCAAATGATACACAAATGTTTACAGAAACATCACTTTTCAACTATACATCAATTCAAAGTTTACATTTACCAAAAATTCTTAAAAATTATTTGTGGAGTCAGGACTAAAACAATATCTAACAAAAATCACAAGAAAATAGATATACTATTTTTTAGTTAAAATTTAAATCAGGCAGGATGTGCGTAGGGCCGTAGGCTGATGACATCTGTCCTACTCCTACCTTAATGACTTTCATTGTCCAGCCTCTCACAGCTTCACTGAAGGACAAGTCTTATTCTCAGTCTCCTTTTGTGAGCAGAAATTAGTGCTGATAAGAGGCTGTCTGAGTACTGGGAGTGTGGAGGGGGAAATGTCAGACATCCCAGAGAGAGACAAGAGGGTCTGCATGGGGGTCCCCGCAACGATTTCTGCTAAATTCAGAAGAATGTGCTACGCTATATATGTAGAATTTAATTTTTTTTATTTCTTTGTACTATTTGGCAATCCTAATGGTATTGTGTTCATGTCCAGGTCCCAATACTAAGCAGATGTAGTTTTTTTTAATGACTCACACTTTTTTTACTGCTTGACAAAGGCTATGTGGAAAAAATTCTGCATTTTTGCAAAGATGTTGCCTTTCTAGTTTAATATTGTGATCCACTAAATGTTCTACCAACCCAGATGAAATGATTTTTGGAAAGAAATGAGGAATTTTTCAATATCTAGTGCATTGTGTATGAAAGGGTATCCTTCCTCATCGAATGCTTGCTGTTGTCATTCTTACAACAAGAATTTTCTGAGAGATGGCTATGAATACCATGTAGATTGAATACGATCGTTGAGGTACCACATTTTTAGTACTGGAATCATCTCATTTTGTACTGGGTTTCACACGCATTAGGATAACATAAGACATGTTTTAAACACCCCTCAGTCAGTAACTTGTAGAAATTTTTACAGAGTCTTACTGTTAGAAATGTTGTAATATGTTCTGGTGATGCTTTATTTTCAACTACTGTAATTCCTGATTTTTTCAATGTACTGTTATGTTCACGGTTTTCACAGTGACAACTGTAACATGAACTTATCATTACTGATAATAAATAAATCACAGACTTTTTTTATGCGCACTTGCCGCGACAGTGAACATTTAGTTCCGAGAACAAGTTGAATTTTCTCAGACCGTGAAAGTTTCATACCGAGAAGACAAAGTGAACTACAGTATTGACGGACTGTTGAAAATGATTTTCAGAAAATTTCTGTTGACCTGAGGGTTTGTCCATGCAAGTGATCCAAGAAGATGAAGGCCACTTTTTGGCTTCAGGACCATATTTCGACATTGCCTATTTACTGGAAACAATTCTATCATCTAGATCAGGATTTCTCTTGTTCTTGTTCTTGTATGGTTACTGGGCAACACTACTTAGTGTTGTGGCAATCCACCCAGCGTAGTAGTACAAAAGTCAGCCGTGACAACCCAAGCACCGTACATATTGGACATAAATTAGATGGCAAAACGTTATTCCAACAATGACTACTACATGTAGTAAAATACCTCATCTTTTGTGAGGTAAATTTAGCCTTCTTTTGCAAGGTTGATTATATATTTAATATTTATCAAGTTGTTGAATTAACAGAAGTTGTCATACATTTTACCTTTGTACAATTTTTGTGCATTTAAGTCTATCATCAGTCTAACAGAGACAAAGGATACAATCACTCACCAAAGGATTCAGCCACTATCCAACTTTGTTCCAATGCTTGTGTCCAGGATCATGTCCATTCAGTTTTCATGGGTTGGCCATGAACAGTTCCATGATTTTGATGTCGTCCTTCTACTCCACATGCAGTAATCTTCTGCGTCCACCACAGTTCGCCTGTCAAACATAGAACAGTCAGTTCTCCCCTTTTTACATGGCATTGCAGGCTTTGTCTTGTGATAAAAGTTCCGCAAGGTTGATGCACATATCTAAAAATATATTATTAAGAAAACTTCTGTTTAATTGTTGCCTATTTATGCTGCAGCTCACTGTGTTCACCATTGTTCTAAAAACCCAACGTTAAGAAAAGTCCAAGCAAACATTGTGGATCATTCCTAATGCCTCGCAGGTGTTGTTATCCATCGCACTGTTCAGCCTGTATTCTCATGCCAATGCATTGCCATCTATGGATCTTGCTTTCTTCTTGGCAACTTCATCCCCACAAATGATGATGTCCTAATCTATGTGGATTTCTGGTAGAGATGTGGAAGTGGCCACCATCCTTGGACCCTGTTCGTTTTGTTCAGGAGACACTGTTTTCTGTCCGTGGTGTTGGCGACGTGGTGGTGGGCTGGGGTGTATCTCTGCCTGTACGGTCAGTACCATGGGTTGGCTGGGTTGGGTCTTCTTCTCTTTGCAGCATCCTTGAAGGGGTGCTTGCTCTGGATGTTCTTCTCCCTGTGTTTTGGGTGGACTTGAACTAGTAGGAGGTGGTATCTGCTCTTCAAGCTGCCCCTCTCCTTGTGAATGTGAAGAGGATGGTGTTGGCCTGAATTTCCGGCGTGAAGCCCATTGCCCACTATTAGGATTGCTGAAGATAGCCATCTCCGTGTCCTGGCCTCGCTGTATGGGAGGTGGTGCCATTGCTGCATGTGCATTTTGTGTCATGCCACACAGCTCCCTCAGAGCTCGTCGGACCTCTGGGTGCCTGAAGCCATAGATGATGGGGTTGACCACAGACGAAAGCGTCAGGTAGATCAGCTTGGCTACTTGGGAGGTAATGAGGAGTGAGACACCTTTTTCTTCTTCGTGGAACGAAACCCGAGCCAATGCAATCATGACTATGTAGGATGCCAACTGCACAGCCAGAACTATGATATGCGGCGCCAATGTCTTGAAGGCCTTGGTCTGGCAGAGCCACAGGTTTCGGTTCTCGTCCCTCTCCTGCTGTTTCCTGGCCTCCTTGAAGACAAGGCAGTAGATTGTGATGATCACAAGGAGAGACAGTGCTGCCCCAAGATAGCAAATGCTTGCAAAGATGGCAGCAGTGCTGGTGCTGGTGATGGGGTCTACGTGACACAGATGTAGGCCACCACTGGAGTTCTGCAGCCGTTGGATGATTGCCGATCCAGCCCCGAACAGCAGGGCAAAGGCCCTCACTGCAAGTATGCCAAACACGACGCGCTTTGTGGTGAGTTTGCTGTTGTAATGCAGCGGTTGGCAGATGAAGTAGTACAGTTCTACTGCCATCAGAAAGTATGTGCCAAACATTGATGATGATGACAATCGCCCCACCAGGATTTGGACCCAGCATGCCTCTTGACCAACTCTTGCATCTTGACTGAAGAGAAGGCAGAGTTCTGTGGGAATCAAGAAGACAGTGAAGATGATGTCATCTACTGACAAGTTGCATCGGAGATAGTGGCGAGGCCTTTGGAGAAAGTCCTTCTTGCAGACCAGGTAGATGAGCAGCAGGCTGCACCCCACAGCCAACACCACGCTGATGATGAGATATGCTGTCTGAAGACCAAGAGACAGGGTACTGTCAGATAGAACACGATACTTGTGCTCTAGAAGGATGGCAAATCTATTGTCTTCTCCAGCCATGTTTTCTTTGTGACCCGGTCGGAAGTCTGAAGTTGAGCTGTAGAAGAAGAATTCTGTTTCCAACAGAAATTTGTCAACCCTGTGATGCAAAACCAACCTCAGAGTCCGGCAAGAAATCTCTGCCCTGCGCTAGCCAGCGCAGAGCGGAAATGTGTTGGGAGTAGGTAACAATTATTTGTGATTTCAGTAAGCGATGACGTAAATGCAAATGAAGGCTGGAGTAGGAATCTTATATTTGAAAGGATGTCCCTTGTTGTCAAGCAAGTTGTTGCTAACGTCGCACAGTCTTTTTTAACCCTTTCATGTTCCATCAGGATTGCCTAGGCCTCCCTACCAGGTTCTATTCAGCCAAGTATTTCCTATCTATTAAAGAGGTCATGTAATATATATGTAAATGTCCTGAACATTTTTTGTTCCTGCCAATAAAAATTTCCCAAATGCCTAACTTTTGAAGACATCATACACTGATTGAATTGGACTAAACTGACAGCTTTCAACTAATACTTGTCTTATAGTAATAGTTCCGTACCTTTGAATTTACAGCAATCGGGCGATCCGACCCGTGGTTGGGCTGACACCTTGGGCGATACGGAATACACCGTGTTGTATTCTATATGTATATATATTTTACTAAGTATGAATTTTAAGTTGAATGCATCCAAAAACATTAATGCACAGCAGAAAACATCGCTTTTTACAAAAGTCCACTTCAAAGTTTATTTTTACCAAATTATTTATATTGTGGACCTATTAGATGAGACGATAGCTAACAAAAATTCCAAGGTAGTAAAATCGGGGAGGATGTGTGTAGCCATTGGCTGATGGCGTTTGTCATGCCTTTTATTTAGCAACTTTCGATAGTCCAGTACCCCACAGCTTCACTAAATCACAAGCCTTTTGTTAGCGGAAATTAGGTGACTAATGTGGTAAGGGGCTTTTTGAATACAGGTAGTGCGGAGGAGAAATGTCTGAGGGAGACAGAAATGAGATTCTTTGCAATATTTATGTATGAAAGGGTTATTAATCTTTCTTCCTCAACCAGACTCGTGCCTTGTCGAATAGTCATAGGGGAATTTAACCAAGTTAGGAATAAAAGTACTGGTACATGTAGGAGGCCATTGGCCTGGGAGTCAACTGACTGGCTGGCGGAGTCTGTTCGTTGTTTCGGTCTTCAAAGATCATAAAACTAATCTTCTCGTAGTTCTGGAGTTGATATATTAAGCCATAAATGGATAAAAGTGTGGTTGGATGTCAACAGGCTGCTGGCTTTATTTTCAATGCAACGAGCATTTTGCTAACCTATCTATTACCATTCTCTGTAGTTATTTTTGCTAACTTCTTCTATAAACTTCCTCTAAAAGTTGGGACCGCGTAGCTGTATTCGGCCCGTGACCGAGAGGTCGCCTGTTCGAATCCGCCTGCCGTGTTGCCGGTCTTGTGCCCTTGGGAAAGGCACTTTACACGACTTTCCTCACTTTACTCAAGTGAAAAATGAGTCGTCCCTCGGATAGGACGTTAAATAGAGGTCCCGTGTGTGGGAGAGCCATACCCTATGCACGTTAAAGAACCCGCCACATGTGCGAACATCCACCCTAGCGGATCAAACCATTCCGGCCAAAATAGGGGTAGGGAATCTCCCGAGCAGCCCTCGTAACCCCTGCTTCGCCTATTGGGTCAGTTAGTCCTCACTCATAGTGAGCAATTGGGCTGGTCTCAATCATGATGTTTCTGACCTAGGGCGAAGAGTTGCTGTTACAGTTTCAATCATGTAACCCGTAACCTTGAGTGGCCTTTAGGCCTTGTTACGTGATTGAGTAAAAAAAAAAAAAATTGAAACTTGAAGCATCGTCCACCGCTTCCACAGTTTGGCAGATCGGTTGGC
Organism: Branchiostoma floridae; assembly: GCF_000003815.2. Lineage (NCBI taxonomy): Eukaryota > Metazoa > Chordata > Leptocardii > Amphioxiformes > Branchiostomatidae > Branchiostoma > Branchiostoma floridae. The sequence goes on from NC_049982.1 coordinate 4,362,725, forward strand.
CGCAAAATGACAGCGCTATTAGATTTTGCCTCGTCAATCAGTGAAGGAATTATAAGAAGGACCTCATTATGTTACGACTATACTTAACCATATTTAACAAACTTTGAAGTTTTCAAATGCTGATTGTCAAGTTGGACAAAACAAATTCTCATGATGGACCAGGCACTTCCTGTTACAATTCCTGCATGGGTTTGTCTGTTCTGTCACAGTCCACTCGCAAAGAAATAGATTCTGAAGTACTTGGCACCTATTAGAAACTCATCAGCAGACCTCAAAGATGGCACTGGGATATGGCAGACGTGCTAGCTGGATAGACTGAAAAAAGCTGACTGTAAACCCATGGTAAGCTATTTGTCCCTATTTGGCCAAATTCTTCTCTTTAAAATCTTATCCAGCTGACCAGGGGTCTAGCCAGCGTCCGTTTTTCCGTCAATTGACGGAAATTTGCTGCGTCTGACGGAAAAATTTTAAAACCAATCCGTCAACTTTGACGGACAAAAATCCTTGGTGGAAGCTACAGGCGGCTTGGGGACGCCGTCCACGGCTGTAAAAGCCACACACTGTTTGTTTTGCTATTGTTATGATTGTTGACAATGTGTGTCGGCGCCCTTTCGCATACGATAATCTCATTAAAACCGGTTTTTCAAGGTCTTGGTTCAGTCCTTCTAATTAATTTTCGCGGTTTTCGCGACGATTGTAATTGGCTGACGGAAAAAAATTTCGAGCTGGCTAAAGCCCTGCAGCTGACACATCTGCCTGCAGGCTAAGAATTTAGACATTAAAAACAAGCCAGAACCTATAACGGTACCTCTGTTTGGAAAGTATTAAATTCCAACAATAATTATTTTAAAAGCACTATCATCTGCAATACTTCATCGTCTTTTGAAAGGAAAGAGTAGCCTCATAAAATGGTTGCAGAAGATTAATATTGCACCTTGTACACTAAGTCTTGTGCTGTAAAGTCTATGTGTAACAGAGATTATCATAAATGATACAGTTTAACTCACCAAATGAAGCCATTGTCCAGCTCTGTTTTAGCTTGTATCCAGTTCAGTTTTAATGTTGTCCTTCTGCACAGTTATTCTGTGTCCACCACAGTTCCTCTGTCAAACACTAAATGTTGTGGTTCAGCTGTCTCCGTTTGAAAGTCAAGTTTGTCTTTTGGATGAAAGTCCTGCAAGTCTGATGCACATAAATTATACATTCATTGACAAGCAGTATGAGAACAGTGTTGTCAACTCTTGTTGCCCCTTTATGCTGCATTTGTCTGTGTACACCACTGTTGTAAAAGTCCAATGTTTCAAAAAGTCACAGTGTATTTTTTGGTCATTTTTTGCCTCTGGTATTGTCGTCCGTGGCAGTTCAATTGGAAGTCTCATGCCATCGTCATCCCCACAAATGATGATGTCCTAATCTATGTGGATTTCGGGTAGAGATGAGGAAGTTGCCACCACCCCTGGATCCTGTTTGTTTGGTTCAGGAGACACCGTTTTCTGTCCGTGGTGTTGGCGACGTGGTGGTGGGCTGGGGTGTATCTCTGCCTGTACGGTCAGTACCATGGGTCGGCTGGGTTGGGTCTTCTTCTCTTTGCAGCGTCCCTGAAGGGGTGCTTGCTCTGGATGTTCTTCTCCTTGTGTTTTGGGTGGACTCGAACTAGTAGGAGGTGGTATCTGCTCTTCAAGCTGACCCTCTTCTTGCGAAGAGGATGGTGTTGGCCTGAATCTCTGGCGCGAAGCCCATCGCCCACGATCAGGAACGCTGAAGACAGCCATCTCCATGTCCTGGCCTCGCTGTATGGGAGGTGGTGCCATTGCTGCATGCAAGTTTTGTGTCGTGCCACACAGCTCCCTCAGAGCTCGTCGGACCTCTGGGTGCCTGAAGCCATAGATGATGGGGTTGACCACAGACGAAAGCGTCAGGTAGATCAGCTTGGCTACTTGGGAGGTAATGAGGAGTGAGACACCTTTTTCTTCTTCGTGGAACGAAACCCGAGCCAAGGCAATCATGTCTATGTAGGATGCCAACTGCACAGCCAGAACTATGATATGCGGCGCCAATGTCTTGAAGGCCTTGGTCTGGCAGAGCCACAGGTTACGGTTCTCGTCCCTCTCCTGCTGTTTCCTGGCCTCCTTGAAGACAAGGCAGTAGATTGTGATGATCACAAGGAGAGACAGTGCTGCCCCAAGATAGCAAATGCTTGCAAAGATGGCAGCAGTGCTGGTGCTGGTGATGGGGTCTACGTGACACAGATGTAGGCCACCACTGGAGTTCTGCAGCCGTTGGATGATTGCCGATCCAGCCCCGAACAGCAGGGCAAAGGCCCTCACTGCAAGTATGCCAAACACGACGCGCTTTGTGGTGAGTTTGCTGTTGTAATGCAGCGGTTGGCAGATGAAGTAGTACAGTTCTACTGCCATCAGAAAGTATGTGCCAAACATTGATGATGATGACAATTGCCCCACCAGGATTTGGACCCAGCATGCCTCTTGACCAACTCTTGCATCTTGACTGAAGAGAAGGCAGAGTTCTGTGGGAATCAAGAAGACAGTGAAGATGATGTCATCTATTGACAAGTTGCACCGGAGATAGTGGCGAGGCCTTTGGAGAAAGTCCTTCTTGTAGACCAGGTAGATGAGCAGCAGGCTGCACCCCACAGCCAACACCAGGCTGATGATGAGATATGCTGTCTGAAGACCAAGAGACAGGGTACTCTCAGATAGAACACGATACTTGTGCTCTAGAATGATGGCTCTATTTCCTTCTCCAGCCATGTTTTCTGAAGTCAAAATCTAGAAGAATTCTGTTTGCAACCGAAACGTCAATCCTGTGGTGCAAAACCAACCTCGGAGTCTGGGAGAAATTCCTGCCCTGCGCTAGCCAGCGCAGAGTGGAAATGTGTTCTGTGAGTAGGCTTTGTGACTTCAGGAGGCGTTGACGTAAATGCAAATTAATCATCTAGGTCTCAGAGAATCTTGTACTTGAGAGGGTGTCTTTCACTGTCAAATCAAGATGTTGCTCACATCTCCCAGTCAGGATGCTTGTTTCTGAGTAGCCCACAGTATTTTTCTACCTGATTATATACTCATGTAATTATCCTGAACTATAAATTGGATCTAGTGAAAATTTTCCAAAAAGGCCCTTCTTTTGAGGATAATACACTGTGCAGAGCAGAATAGTGTGTTCTTGGCGAAGCTTTCGTGATTGGAGAAACGGTGGACGTATAATGCAAAACACTTTAATTTGATAAGGTTAAGTATAGTCAGATTTAAAATGTCACTGAATGTGAACAGCCCCCGGACCTTAAGGATTTCCTAATGTTAACAGTTGAGGAGATTTGGATGGAGGGTTAGCAGGAGTGCCCACACTTCAGTTTCTACTTAGTCTATTTCTTCCTGTCGAGTTGAAAAGGTTGAAGAGAATCACCTGTCGTTCAAAGTAGGGATAAATTGGTAGAGGGCTGGAGCTTGTCTTGGAGTCAGCAATTCTTGACACCAGTCTACAAGGCAAGCTCAGACCCTCTACCAATTATCCAACTATGGGACACCTTCTTCAACCTCGATCTTCAACTCGATAGAAATTCTAGACCTATCTTGACGACCTGAAAGGTTGAAGGGGCATTCCACCCCTGAAGGGAGCATTATTTTCTGATATATAATATTTTTCGACGTACAAATCACCCGACTTTTGGCTTACCATTAACTACCTCATCTGACTGTCTTTTCGACAATACTCCTTTCCTAGATCCAAGTCCCCCATACAAACCCACTTCTAATGTACTGTCCTATATATGATTTTGCTTGCATAGCTGAATTCCATAACAGTTTTTCACTAACGGTCAAAGTAGAATGGTGGCTTTTTCAGTACAGGAGTGTAGAAAAAAATGTCAGACAACCCATGCAGAGAAAAAGAAATGACGTTATAGTTATACTGACTAAATAGACTTCTTTTACACAACAGTAACCATTACTTTATGTCCAATGACAGGAAGTTAAGGTAGGATTGCAGGGTGGCTGAGGAGTTTTGGGGGGTGTTTTTGGTCTTCTAAAATTACCATCTTAGATAAGGTATGGACCTTGATTTTTTTTAAGGTAGTACCTTAAGGTGATGAGTTTGAAATTTTTGCATTATTTGAGACAGCTACTTTGACCTTGAATTTTGACAGACAAAAAGCGACATTTGATAGGAAAGTATGTTAGATTATGAAAATAGAACTACATAACAAATAACATTGATAGTTATTTTTTGGAAAATATCATTTTGAAATTTTGCTCAGCCACCCTGAAATCCTACCTTAATAACTTCACCACAGGAAGTTATCTTCACCACTCATCATCAAGCCCAGTATTGAAAATCCAAAACTTTGACTGGATTTCCTGTTATATTGAAGTTAGTGTAGAAATACACCCACAATCATGCTCTCTATGTAGTAACCATTGCCTGTCAGAGTTTACTTATTGAAATGTCAACATCTGATCATCAAATAGAAGCTAATTGGTGTTCTCAGATAAGAACGGCTGTTATCATCCTTTTACAGTAATAGGGAATTCATTTTAGCTTCTGGTAAGAGGCTTTTTGAGTACAGGGAGCGTAAAGGAAAAATGTCAGATATCCCTGAGGGTTATTTGTAATTTTCATGTAACTTAAGTGTTGTCTTTTGTCCTCGAATGCTTGCTGCCGACATCCCGCAGCAAGAATTTTCTAACAAATGGTTGTGATTGAATGGCTTACCAGGGCTCGAAATACTGGGTGCATGTGCACCCAGGTGCACCCAAAATTGAAGCTGTGCACCCAATTATTTTCTGTGGGTGCACAGGGTGCACCCAATTATTCTCTGTGGGTTTATGTATGTGAAGATATCAAAGTGCACTAGTATACATCATATTCATCATCTAAGGGTTAGAAAGATAATAAAAATCTCTGTCATGGTACTTGTTTAAGAATTTGATAGCATGTAACTATGTTTTGTTATTAGGTTTTTCTGACATTCTACTTAAATTAAAGTGGTGCACCCAAAAAAAGTTTGGTGCACCCAATGTTTTAAGCTGGGTGCACCAGTGCAGTGTCCTGATCCCCAAAATGAATTTCGAGCCCTGCTTACAATTAGGCCATGTTCATTTGTTTCATGTATAGTCTATAGCTGACATCCTCAGGAGTCTCCAAAACTGATCATATGCATGCAAGCATGCAAATAAGAAAAAATATACTTGGCAAAATAAGGAAAAAAAGGAAGGTTGAACAAATGACCTAACACACAGTATGGACATACAGAACTGTTACAACTGTAGATTTTTCATTTTAATTTGTTCTTTCACATTATCTCCTTTGACTTTGCAATGTATTTTGGCATTCTATGACAAAGTATCCGTCTTCTGATATTTCTTTCAATTTACTGCATATACAAGTGTCACTACACTGCACTGCTCTTTTTACAACATTTACTGCTATGTGGGATTTGCAGCATGGTGAAAAACGTTTTTCTTTGTAAACGGGTGAAAATTGATGCGCGCGGATGTCATCCATAATCCAATAAACATTATTGCAGAGAGTTGATTTTGTACTGTGCTATAAAGGATAACATGAAAATGTTTTAGTATTTGCAATTAACAAAAATACTTTACTAGAAAAGACATGACATTAGCCCTGGTCTATTCTAGTTTCTGCTCTGAGAGTAAGAAATTCCAATGATAATTATAAAAGTTCACATTCTGCAATTATATTAGCTTCAAAGTCTTTTGTAAGGTAGATTAGCCTCTGAGTCATAAAATGGTTGTAGAATATGCCATATTTTGTATAATTATTATATTGTTGTGCAGTTAAGTCTATGAATAGCAGGTACTCACCAAAGGAAGCTATTGTCCAACTTTGTTGTAGCACGTATCCAGGATGTCCATGAACAGGTCTGTAAACAGTTGTGCATGATTGTCATATTGTCCCATTATGCCACAGTAATCTTCTGTGTCCACCACAGGTCCTCTGTCAAATGCTAAATCTGTGGTACACTACTGTTGTTCCCTATTTGCAGTCTTTGTCTTGTTGATGAGAGTTTTCATAGACTGTCTCTATGGGCAAAATGAGACATCATGGAATACCAGAGAAGGTCACAATGGTGCAATCATAAGGTGCAACATAGCTTGGGTACCATCTGAGTATTAGTTTGCTCCTATGTTCTCTTCTGCTAAAAAAACTAGGAGATTTTCAGAAAATACTTAATATTTACCAGAGGGTTTGTCCATCAGAACTTAAAGAGTTCTGTGGTACACTACTGTTGTTCCCTATTTGCAGTCCTTGTCTTCTGGATGAGAGTCCCGCAAGTTTTGTTTATCCAGGAGGTCCATGAACAGGTCTGTAACTAAGTTGTGCATGTGATGTTGTTCGATTATAGGCCACCATAATCTTCTGTGTCCACCACATGCAGTTCCTCTCTCAAACATTGAATCAGTGGTACACTACTGTTGTTCCCTTTTGCAGTCTTTGTCTTGTGGATGAAAGTCCCGCAAGTTTGGTACACATATACAAGCAGTATGAAAACACTGCCCTTTTATACTGCATTTGTCTGTTTTCACCACTGTTCTAAAAGTCCAACATAAAAAAAAAGTAATAGTGGATTCTGTGGATCATTTTTGCCTCTTTTATTGTCAACTGTGGCAGTTCAATCAGAAGTCTCATGCCATCGTCATTCCCACAAATGATGATGTCCTAATCTATGTGGATTTCTGGTAGAGATGTGGAAGTTGCCACCATCCCTGGACCCTGTTTGTTTTGTTCAGGAGACACTGTTTTCTGTCCGTGGTGTTGGCGACGTGGTGGTGGGCTGGGGTGTATCTCTGCCTGTACGGTCAGTACCGTGGGTCGGCTGGGTTGGGTCTTCTTCTCTTTGCAGCATCCTTGAAGGGGTGCTTGTCTGGGTCCTTCTTTTCCCTGTGTTTCGGGTGAACCAGGAAGTGGTGTCTCCTCTTCAAGCTGCCCCTCTCCTTGTGAATGTGAAGAGGATGGTGTTGGCCTGAATTTCCGGCGCGAAGCCCATCGCCCACGATCAGGAACGCTGAAGACAGCCATCTCCATGTCCTGGCCTCGCTGTACAGGAGGTGGTGCCATTGCTGCATGCACGTTTTGTGTCATGCCACACAGCTCCCTCAGAGCTCGTCGGACCTCTGGGTGCCTGAAGCCATAGATGATGGGGTTGACCACAGACGAAAGCGTCAGGTAGATCAGCTTGGCTACTTGGGAGGTAATGAGGAGTGAGACACCTTTTTCTTCTTCATGGTACAAAACTCGAGCCAAGGCAATCATGAATATGAAGGATGCCAACTGCACAGCCAGAACTATGATATGTGGTGCCAACGTCTTGAAGGCCTTGGTCTGGCAGAGCCACAGGTTTCGGTTCTCGTCCCTCTCCTGCTGTTTCCTGGCCTCCTTGAAGACAAGGCAGTAGATTGTGATGATAGCAAGGACAGCCAGTGCTCCCCCAAGATAGAAAATGGTTGAGAATATGGCAGCAGTGCTGGTGCTGGTGATGGGGTCTGTGTGACACAGATGTAGGCCACCACTGGAGTTCTGCAGCCGTTGGATGATTGCCGATCCAGCCCCGAACAGCAGGGCAAAGGCCCTCACTGCAAGTATGCCAAACACGACGCGTTTTGTGGTGACTTTGCCATGGTAATGCAGCGGTTGGCAGATGAAGTAGTACAGTTCTACTGCCATCAGAAAGTATGTGCCAAACATTGATGATGATGACAATCGCCCTGCCAGCATTTGGACCCAGCAGGCCTCTTGAGCAACGCTTGCATCTTGACTGAAGAGAAGGCAGAGTTCTGTGGGAATCATGAAGACAGTGAAGATGATGTCATCTATTGACAAGTTGCACCGAAGATAGTGGCGAGGCCTTTGGAGAAAGTCCTTCTTGTAGACCAGGTAGATGAGGAGCAGGCTGCAGCCCACAGCCAACACCAGGCTGATGATGAGATATGCTGTCTGAAGACCAAGAGACAGTGTACTGTTGGATAGGACACGATACTTGTGCCCTGAATTGATGGCAAAGCTACTTTCATCTCGAGCCATATTTTTGGTATTTTTGGTGACCTGAGCCTACAAATGAGAGGAAATCTGTTTGCAACAGAAATTTGTCAACCGTTTGATGCCAAACCTCGGAATCAGGCAAGAAACCTCTGCCCCTCGCTAGCCAGCGCAGAGCAGAAATGTGTTCTGGGAGAAGGTTCGAGATTCAGTAAGCATTGACGTCGACGCAAATGAAAGTGAAGACTGGAATACTGGATGTCGGCGGTTGTCAAGCAACATCTCACACTCAGTTATTTTTATAAACCTTTTCATTTCCATCTGGATTGCCTAATACATCCCCGCCAGTTTCTAATCAGGCCCATGCTTTCCTGCCTATTCATGAAGACATGCACAAAAATTTCTCAAATTCCTTACCTTTGAGATTAATGCACTGATCAAATTGGACGGAACGAACTGAGTTTTCAACCAATAGTTCCTTGACATGCAGCTAAACACTTAGTATTGATACATAGCAGTCTATATAAACGATATTTCAATGATTTTGAACCAAAAATATTGAATGCACAACAGAAAACATCACTTGACAGCCTTGTCAAAAATGCAGGAGCACAGAACGGAAATTGTTGTATTCAAAAATCATTACAAACTTTTATACACATATTGAACAAGAGATATAGGAACCATAAGGCCACACCAATTTAATTTTTTGGTTCACAGATTTTTTCATAAAAAATATGGAGCGAGAGGGCGAAAAAAAACAACAACTGTAAAATGGTTGGAGTTAAGGTAACGGCTAATCTAAAACATAAAGAAAAAAAGTTTTCAGCTTGAAAAAAGTACAAAAACACTATTATTGTACAGTAACAGCACCTGTACCCACACTTTAAGGAGCTTATAATATAAAGGCCACTTTGCTACACCAGAAAGTTGGTGAATAGTTTCATTAGTGGTGAAAATTTGCAGAGTGGTAATTTTTTTTTTTTTTTTCCAAAAAATAGGAGCGAGCGAATCCATGAACCAAGAAATTAGATTGGTGTGGCCTAAGGTTACAAGAATGAAAAAGTCCTGCCTGGCATGTTTTCATGAAAGAAGTGTGTTGGCAGCATCAACCAAGGAAACAGGAGCGCAAAATAAACTTGAAGGTTAACGCATTATAAATCTTTACAGGCCAGGTTGTCTTCGTGTTTTTAATGGGTCCATGGGAGCGGTACATGTGTAAGGTGTGTCTGACTCAGCAGTATTGACAAAGGAGAAACAAACAGGAGCACAAATAGAGCTTTAATGCATCCTAAGAGCTATCTACCACTCATGACCAAAATCATGAACATAGCATGACCAGAACATGGATACCTTTTGATTAGCAAGCTGCTAGGGGATCTACTCATTTGAGGTCTCATCAATTCATACCCACAAATAGTCAAACCTGCATTAGTGGCCACCTTTGCATAACGACCACCTGGCCATTGTGATCACTTTTAGTCGGTCCCTACTTGTATTTTCCCATTGACCTAAGCATTAAGAAATAATGTACAGCAGCCACCTCCCCAATGCCGCCACGGCCACACAATTTACAGCCCCGTAGATACAGAAACACTGCCTATTGCGACCATACAGCAGCCGTATGTCACCCTGCGCGGAGTTTGAGATCGCAGTTTGTGAGTTTGAGATTGTAATTTGGAGTCCCCGATAGGGCCATTTTAGCAGTACCGGAAGGTACGCGTGCCTTGAACGTTAGAGCGCAAGTCTTTGTCGGTGAATTTACCAACATTGCGCTTGGCAATATCAATCATTTCTGTTTACCTTTGGCAGGGTCAGTTAAATTTTTAGATGATCGAGATCTTATTTGGTGAGAAAGATCAGTGGGTACTGGAATCACTTGTAACTTATCGCTCGTGGTCAATTGATCAGCATTTCTCTATAGTGGCTACCTGTCTATAGTGGCCACATTTCTATAATCCCTTAAGTGGCCACTATAGACAGGTTTGACTGTATTCAAGACAATCCATACTTAGAGTTATCATTTTCACACCGACAAACAGAGGGACAGACAGACATACACACACATCCACACACACACACACACACACACACACACACTTACACACACACACACACACACACACACACACACTTACACACACACACACACACACACACAAGGGGCAAGGACATAGCCTTCCTGGCAAAGAAAACAAAGTAAAGACAGTAGACCACGAGCGATATGTGTACTGTCATGTGTGTACTTTTATGTCCAGGAAGACTCTAAGCATTGTACAATATTTTTTTGTATCACTGCTAATGGTCACAATAAAGACTCTCTGAAAGTAAAGGTAAGACTTACAGAGCCTTGCCTGGTGTGTTTTCAGTGGGAGCGGTACATGAAGTGTGATGGCAGTCCAGACCCGACCGTCACACAGGACATCAACACCTACATGAGCCTGTGGAGAGAGGACAAGGAGAGCTCCGACATCAAGATGGTCCTGAACGATAGCAGGCAGCTACTCGCGGTAAGATATCTTTTATCAGGGCTCGAAATACTTTTTTCTGCATACCTGCACTGGTGCAGGTAACATTGAAAATTACCTGCACCAGACAAATATTACTTGCACCACTCTGAAATTAGGAAGTATGGATCAGACTGAAATTGTTCAGGAACCATTGCTATTTTTTTTTAATACTTTATAGGTAGTATCAGTCAATGCAGCTATTAAGAATCTATATACAGCTTATAAGACATTCATGTATAAAACCCAGTACAAGGACCAGTGCAGGGTAGGTGCAGGTAGACACCAGAAATACCTGCACAGCTCTAATTTTACCTGCACTAACCTGCATATGACCTGCAGATGGTATTTCGAGCCCTGTTTTATGATATACAGATTCAGCGACATCAAACCTATCAGTCACATTGCATTTTATTACCTTCCTCCAACCTCAAACACATGTACGGTCCATATTTTATTGATTGATTTTTTATTGATTGATTGATTGATCGTTTTTTACAGCTGATTGGTGAGCTGGAGTTCCTGATGTCCGACACACCCGAGGGTGAGCTGTCTGAGTCAGACATTGGTCGGTACAGGCAGACCATCAGGGACCTTCAGGAACTGCTGTCTTACAAGCTGGATGAGGCCACTGTGGATATGCTAAAGGTGGGACACACTTGATGTATACTGTAATTCCTGTTATTTTCAATGTACTGTTATGTTCACGGTTTTCACGGTGACGATTGTAACGTGAACTTATTATTACTGATAACAAATAATTCAAAGACGTTTTTAAGGTGCACTTGCCACGATGTACAGTGAACATTTAGTTCTGGGAACAAGTTAAATTTTCTCAGACCGTGAAAGTTTGGTACCGAGAAGACAAAGTGAATTACAGTAACTGTCAAACTTGTACAGTATCATTGCTGTCCTACAAGCTGGATGAGGCCACTGTGGATATGCTTAAGGTGTGACACACTTGATGTATAACTGTCAAACTTGTACAGTATCAGTACTGCTGTCCTACAAGCTATTATAACTGTCAAACTTGTACAGTATCAGTATTGCTGTCCTACAAGCTATTATAACTGTCAAACTTGTACAGTATCACTGCTGTCCTACAAGCTGGATGAGGCCACTGTGGGGCAGGTCCTTTCCTTGGTGCTGAAAGTGGTGTTCACCGCCTGTGACTAGATTTTACAGTTTATGTATTAATGTAAACCACCTACACATACAGTAATGCAAACATAGTTACACATAATCATGCATACACATACACACCATTGGTGTGTCATGCTAAAAGGTGGTTATACTGGCTATATACTATTAGATACAGATACCACATGCATACGCACACACACGCAAACACACATACACACCTCAGGTTGCAAGGGTTGTTGAATTGTGGTTAGGGTCGTTACTTAACATCTAAAAGGTTATCAGTTCAAATCCTTAGCAGACCCCAATGTTGTACCTATGGGAATGGCACTGTACAGCTACAGTTCATTTGAATGCAACAAAAGTTTCACAGTCATGTGCTTTCATAACAGCCAGCAAATCAGCACTATGGACAGACAATGAGGGTACACATTGGGTCTTTATACATGTACTATATATTTATTCACTCTGTCAACAGGTAAAAGGGACTGGCTAATTTTGGTTAGAAACGTCCTCTTGGTTGAGTCGTAAAGTTTCGTTTCGTTTATTCAGAAAAGAATCAGCATCGCAGTTTGTAAAAACAAACTGAATATCACTGATTATGTACAAATTTTCAACATGTCGACTACAAAATATACGTATATACATCTATTAAACAAATTACAGTACATGATGTAGAAACGCCTATACAAAGTTGTACATTATACTTCACATAGAACACCGAAGTAAGGACAGGTTGGAGGTCCCATATGTTATTCCTGGGTCACATTTTCAAACTGGGGCCCGGCCAAAATTAAATTAAAGTGTATAGCAATTTTACACAGATTATGCTCATGACTGTGCTTTTTTTTTACATCTTGAGTGTACTGTAGTATTTCATTGTATTATATATCATACATTTTCATTCCACAAGCTACCCAGCAGGGTGCCAGTATAGAAATGTGACCTTTGCAGAAGTACTGAGTTGACATGCTTCTGGATAGCCACACATGAACATGTTAGTTTAACATATTTTTTCTGTTTTTTGTACCCAGAAAGCCACAGCAGAAGCTGACATTGAGTCAGGGAACCTGCAGAAGGTGTCGAAGCTGGATGACATCACGCTCATGCTGTGGGCAAACTTGAACAAAAACCCTAGGTTAGCACGAAAGCTTATCTGTGTTGGTAAATTTCATTCTGGAGAAACTAAATTTTTCCTAACCAATACTGGGAAAATAACTGGGACCCAAAACGGACCAGTCTACTATAGCTTCCATGATGTGATGTTGGAGACGTGACTGCAGCAATTAGTCGTAGGTGCCAGATAACCTATGTCGCCCCCTGGTCTCTTTTCAATGTCTCTGAGACAGGTGGTGGACATTTAAATTGGTTATCTGGCACCTACAGACTGCTGCAACAGTCACGAATCTCCAACACCACATCCTGGAATCTGCAATAGATGGGTCTATCCTGTGAACAGCACTGAAAATTTAGGTAAGTCTAACCATCTTACCAGTGTTGGTTAGGAAAAGTTTACTTTCTCCAGAAGAACCCAAGGTGGGTATGACCACAGCATGGAGGTCTATCTCCATATTGATCCCCTTGTTTCAAGACGGAAGTGTGATTCATGGGACGACAAAACTTTCACCACATCTGCCCAATGTTGTGTCCTTGGGAAAGGCACTGTTCACCTACAGTTCATTTGAAAGCCAGGGAAAGTAGCATGGCTTTCATAATAGTCAGCAAATCAGCACCATGGACAGACAATGAGGGTTGTGACTTAGAATCAAAAGCTTCATATCAGGGACAAACAAAACTTTCACCACATTTGTCCAAGAAATCTTCATGACATAGAACTGTTGAAATAGTGAGTGGGATGGACAATGATAAAAAATCTGGAGAAAGCCCCGGATCACATAAATAGAATCTGATGTTAATCCCCTTTTATGTTCTGGTGAAAAAGTTTCTTTTGACGTTTTGATTACTATAGCTACATTTGTCCTTCCTCTAGAGGTATGATGCCCAATAAAGCTTGCTATACTTTAAACCAATGCTCAAAATACTTTTTCAACAAGGTTGGTCAGGTGGCAATCTTAGTCAAATGCCAGGTCGCGCCATCAACATTTCAGGTTGCTCCACTTCCAAGTGATTACTTTCTTCAAATCAACTAGTACTTAATATCCATTATCTTTTCTTCCAGTTACATGTATGTTTTGTCTTATCAAGAAACAAATAGAAAAGCGTGATATAATATGCACATATGTGGGGGAAAAGCAGTGTTCCAACAGCAAAATTTCAGGTTGCGCTTCATGTGGCTGCATTTGCAAGTGTGCAAGTGGGTATTTGGAGCACAACTTAAAACTATCATCATGGTTTCAGCAGTATGCTCTGTCTTCTGTCCTCTACAGGTTTAAGTCCTTTGAGTTCCAAGGAGAAGGTTTTACCTTCGAGCTTCCCAAACCGCTCGCCACGGCTGACGTCGCCATCCGTGTGATAAAAACGGCATTCGACCACCTGTCCCCTCACTGTCGCACCTTCTACCCCCGCAAGAAGAAAGTGGACCAGTCCGCAGCCCCAGAAGAGGAAGAGAAGAAGGATGAGGAAGATACCAAAGATGGGGAGGAGGGGGAGAAGGAGGGAGAAGGTGATGATGAGAAACCACTAGATGCTGATGCAGATGATGCAAAGTCTGTTGCAAGTGGGAGAAAGGTAATGAAATGCAATAAGATACACCAAATAATAGTTACTAAAATAACTGGATATGACTTTGGAAACAGTCAGACATTTCAGGTTTCTGTTTATTAGTGACACTGAAAGGAAGTGGATGTGGTTGACCGTTTCCAAGATCAAACATGTACCTAGTTGCTAAGTTGAGTTATCTAGTGTATG